>NC_140493.1:44837133-45067133 GCF_964271855.1 Acomys minous | reverse complement strand
AGAGAGGGTGTGTGAATGTGTATATATGTATATGTGTGTGCATGTTTATGTGCATGTGTGTGTATATGTAGTATGTGTGTGTATGAGTGTGTAGGTGAATGGGTGTATATGTATGTGTGTGTGTGTAGTGTGTGTGTGTGCGCGTGTGTGTGTAAAATACACCGAGTCTTATTTTCTCAAGGGGGTTAGTAACAAAGACTTAGTTCTATCTCTTAATTTTTGTTTTTGTTTTGATTTTTCCCAGTGCTGAGGATGAACCCCAGGGCCTTACACATACCAGGCAAGCACTGCATCACTGAGCTACCTTTTAGCTCCCTTTTGAAAGTACTACAAGAGCTGGAGAGGTGGCTCAGCAGTTAACAGCACTGGCTGCTCTTCTAAAGGACCTGGGTTCGATATCCAGCGCCCATATGGATAGCTCACAACTGTCAACAACTCCAATTCCAGGGCACCAAACACCGTCACACAGGCATACATGCAGGCAAAACAGGAAAACACATAAATGCACATAAAAAATAAATTTAAAAGGGCCTATCTCAAAAAAAGAAAAAAAAAGAAATATTTCATACTTCATTTTTCTCACCTACTCACTAAACACAGCACTTTCTGAGACTCACTATGAAGGAGAGTGTATTAGTTACTTGCTTGTTGATGTGACAAAATTCCTGATAAGAGCAGCTAGAGGAAAAGTGAGTTTGTTCTGGCTCACAGTTCAAGGGCACACTATCCCTCACCATAGGGAAGACAGCAGGGGTGCAAGGCTGTGGGCACATCGTGTCTGCAGTTAGGAAGCAGAGAGATGGACGTGGTGCTCGGCTCACCTTCTTTTCTTTCAGTCCAAGACTTGAGCCCACAGCATGGATCTGAAGCCCACAGTCAGGGGAGGCTGCTCAGCTCCACTTAACCCAATCTGGAAACTTTCATAAACACTCCCAGAAGTTTGTCTCCTGCTGATTCTAAATCATAGTTAAGCTGGCTGTCAAAATTGACCACTGCAAAACGTTTTTTTGGAAGCACAGAGAGCCACCTCTCGCGAGAACATCGGAGGCAACACCATTTCAAATGGGAAGCAGTTACAAACCAGAGGACAGGCTAGCCTACGGGGGGGGGGGGGCGCGGGCGATGAGTTCCAGTGATGGAACACAAACGGAGCAGAAACAGTGACAAATGATGTAGCAGTAACAAGATGATGGTCGGGCTGCAGAGCTGGCTCAGTGGTTAAGAGCATTCATTATGTGCTCTTCCAGAGGTCCTGAGTTCAATTCCCAGCAACCACAGTGGTGGCTCACATGCAGGGTATATGCAGATTGAACACTCATATACATAAAATAAATTAACTCATTAAAAACGAAGAAGATGATGGTCACGTTAAAGCTCTGGGAATAATGATGATGGGATGTGACTTAGTTCCTTTGCTTCTCAGGTTCCTCCTCTATCAGATGGGGACAGGACAAGGGCAGTCAGCCCTGCCCTCATCCACAGGGCCGCTCTCAGAATTAGATGGAAACCAGCCTATGAAGGGCAGGCCCAGCCCCTGGCTTGTGTTAGGCGCTCACTAAATGCCAGCTGGTTACTACTGCTATCCCTTCTAAACCATGACACACTATTCGTAGGAAACGCTTGGGATTAGTCATACAGGTGAACGCCACACCCTTTCCCTACACGATGTCCTCTTCAAAGGGGCTTGCTTTCTGCCACTCCAGAAATGTTACCGAGCTCTGTAAAGCTAGGCAGAAGATGAGACAGGAAGCAGAATTCAAGTAGTATGGATTGGAACGGTCAGCTCAGGCTCCCCCTTTCACAGGGTTGGGAAAACACAGATAGCCTTGACCTGGCTTTCATAGATACCAGCAGAAAGATCCCCCACCAGGTAAAGCCTTCCTGAGGAGGGGGTCTTGGTGGCCAGCTAAATTGAGTACCACCGGGGAAGACCATAAGAGGTAAAGGAGTCAAAAAAAGAATGCAGGCTGGGCTTATGACAACAACTCCCTCCGTGTCTCATCTTGGCATTGCCTTCCTCCAGTCCCAGTACCTACTCAAGTTATGCTAAGACAGGTGTGGGGCTCCCTGCTCCTCCCTGCTCCAGAGACAGCCACATCTTCTTGTGCAGTGCCAGCCTCATCCCTTGACATGATGGTGAAGGTTAGAGTAAACAGATTTGGCTATATTGGGCACCTGGTTACCAGGGCTTGGCTCGTTATCTGGCAAAGTGGATATTGTTGCCATCAATGACCCTTTCATTGACCTCTACTACATGGTCTACATGTTCCAGTATGACTCTACCCATGGCAAGTTCTGCAGCACAGTCAAGGCTGAGAACGGGAAGCTTGTCATCAACGGGAAAGCCGTCACCATCTTCCAGGAGTGAGATCCCGCTAACCTCAAATGGGTGGTGCCGAGTATGTTGTGGAGTCCACTGGTGTCTTCACCACTGTGGAGAAGGCCGGGGCCCAATTGAAGGGTGGGGCCAAAAGGGTCATCATCTCTACCCTCCTGCCGATGCTCCCATGTTTGTGATGGGTGTAAACCATGAGAAATATGACATCTCACTCAAAATTGTCAGCAATGTTTCCTGCACCATCAACCAGTTAGCACCCCCACCCCCACCCCTGCGCCAAGGTCATCCTTGTCAACTTTGGTGTTGTGGAAGGACTCATGACCACAGTCCATGTCATCACTGCTACCCAGAAGACTATAGATGGCCCCTCTGGAAAGCTGTGGCGTGATGGCCATGGGACTGCCCAGAACAGCATCCCTGCATCCACTGGTGCTGTCAAGTCTGTGGGCAAGGTCATCGCAGAGCTGACCAGGAAGCTCACTGGCATGACCTTCCATGTTCCAACCCCGAGTGTGTCCATCATGGATCTGACATGCTGACTGGAGAAACCTGCCAAGTATGATGACATCAAAAGGTGGTAAAGCAGGCATCTGAGGGCCCACTAAAGGGCATGTTGGGCTACACTGAGGACCAGGTTGTCTCCCTGCAACTTTTAACAGCGACTCCCACTCTTTCACCTTTGATGCTGGGACTGGCATTGCTCTCAGTGACAACTTTGTAAAGCTCATCTCCTGGTATGACAGTGGATACAGCTACAGCAACAGGGTGGTGGATCTCATGGTCTACCTGGCCTCCAAGGAGTAAGAAGCCCTGGACTACCCACACCAGCAAGGGCACGAGAGCAAGAGACAGGCCCTTGGCTGTTGAGGAGTCCCTGTTCCAACTCAGCCCCTGACACTGAACATCTCCTCTCACAGTTTCCATCCTAGACCCCCAGAATAATGAGAGGGGCCCAGGGATCCCTACTTTCTTGAACACCATCAATAAAGTTCACTGCACCTACAAAAATAAATAATAAATAAATAAATAAATAGTATGGAACCAAAACACTTTCACATCTCAAAACTGTGACAGTGATATATTTCCTCTGCCTGGTACTAGACAATGTTTTAAAAACAATTTTATTAAAATATTTAAATTGTAGTAAATTATACAAAGCTTTTAAGGGCGTAGCAAGTACAGACACACTGCTGTGAAACCATCACCACTCCCCATTTCCAGAATGCTCATAGCTTGCAAAACTGAATTTCTGGGCCTGGGGTGTGGTTTAGTGGGAAGCACTTTCTTGGTGAGTGTAAAGCCCTGGGTTTGGTGGTGCAACTGCAAAACAGTGAAATGCAAGCAGGCAGGCAAGTCCTTCCGGCCTCTGCTGCTGCATAGCCATCAAATACGTTCCCTCTCCCCCCAGCCTTTGTGACCTCCCCAGCTTGCTTTCTATCCATGCATCTGTGCATCCAAGGTACAATACTTGCTCTCTTGTGACCAATAATTTCACCTTAAACCGTGTATTCTTCAGCACTCATCAGTGTGGCAGCATGGTCAGAGTTCTAAGGCTGAATAGCATTCGTGTGTGTGTGTGTGTGTGTGTGTGTGTGTGTGTGTGTGTGTGTGTGTGTTTTCTTTTCTCTATCCACCATTCATTCATTCTCGGACAGTGGCTTGTTTGCATCCATTATGAGTAATTTTGCTGTGAACTGGAATGTACAAATATCTGTTGGAGTCTCTGCTTCCAACTCTTTTGGACGTATGCACCGGAGGGGAATTGCTAATTGTCTTGAGGAGCCACTGTTGTGCTTTCCACAGCATCCACACCAATTACATTTCCACCAGCGTAGGCAAGGGTTCCTGGTTTTCCTAGACGTTGCCTTTGCTTATAATTTTTGCTTTCATGATAGTAGCGATTGTCATAGGTTTGGAGGCTTTCAGCCAGAGCAAAGCTCAGCCAGCTTCCCGTTCCTCTTATGTTGTCTAGACCAATTAAGTAATTCTGGGCATTTATTTAAGCCCTAGGCATGGAGAATAACAGACCTAAGTAATTGTTGTATGCTTCCGGCCTTTAAGACACCCAGGGTGTGTAGGGGGAAATAAATATGCAAATAGGTCATTTCAAGCCAGTATAATAGGGGTGATAATATATCCTAGCGGGCTAATAATTTATATACCCTTATGCATTGAATGCAGATTAAAAAAAAATGGCAGCAAATGCTGACTGAGTTTTTGTGCCTTGGCATGAAGCACGTGAAGTCCTTAATTTATACTGACTTAAGATTCCCAGAATGCTAGGGCTGGAAGGAACCTCACAGCACTTCCTATGATAATAGACATCTTTCTGTGTCGCATGTGCTGGCCATGTATCTAGTGGGTGGAGAAACTGCGTTTTTAATGTCTGATTAATTTTAATGAATTTACGTATAAATTCAGATGAACTATACTTGTGGCTGCTGTGTTGGGCTCTACAGTAAACAGACCCATCATCTGTGTCTTCTCAGATGTGAGTGTACCTCCAATCACCTGGGAGCTAGTCTCAGCGTGGCTTCCCTGTGCCTTCCCTCTAGCGTGTCTGGTCTCTTAAGTTTGTGGTGGAGCCGGCAGTCTGCTTTTAAGCACCACATGTGATTCTGAAGCAAAGGAGAAGTGCCTCCTAGTCTCAGGTTTCTCAATGTTTCTATCTTCTTGTGAAATGCAAAGTAAGATTCGCTTATTCCACCAGCTGTAATTATACATTGCGTAGCAATGCTCTGAGCGACCACCAGATGCGGAGTAGTGGTCCTGTAAGAGCAGGACACTTACTATTGTCACATGACGTCACTGGGTGGTGCATGCATTGGTGGCGGTGCTGCAAGCAGAGCCAATGCACAGCCAGTCATGACACAAGTCCTACTAGATGGCAGTAATGAAGATTGCACTATGTGTTTACAGATTTACTATACTTTTTATTGTTATTTTAGAGTATCCCACTATTAATAAAAACATTCAGTCATCAGAAAAGTCTTAAGGGTTTTGCCTGCAGCAGGCTCGTACATTTTGTGTTTACTGTGCCTCTTGGCTGCTTCCAGAGGCCATTTCGTTCCTGACTCAGGCCATCTGAGCTTGTGTGAGTGTGATGTTTGCACGGGAGCAAAATGGCCATCTGACACCCTTCATAGCCATCCCTGTCAGACACCTCAGTTATTAATATAAAAGCAATGATAACCTGTGGGGAGACAAGGGGAAGCACAATTAGTGCATTAGTCAGCCAGTTTCTTTACACAGGCCCTTCACCAGACATCCTGCCATCAAAGTGGGGGGGGGGGGTTGCACAGCAATAATTAGGAGCATCCAGTGTCCGACCTGGTTGTGAATGCTGGGTCCACCTGAGCCCTTACTCTGTGGTCCTAGGCACCTTTTCTAATCTCTAAAGTGGCTGTAGCACTGTTCCCTCACCTAAGACAATAACATGTAAAGTAGGTACTTGGTACTTGGCATAAGCATAGAACAACAAAAACACAATAGTTGGAAACCCTGTATACTTTAACATGAGCTAAGCACTGCTCTCTCTCTCTTACAAGTACCTGCTCTTGATTAACTATCAACCAGACAGCAACCTTGTGAGGAGACAGAGAGTCGTGTTTGCATACGCTGAAGTCCTTGGAGGCCTGGAAAACTGCTTAAGGATATAGTGCTGCCACAAGGCAGAAGTAGAGCTCAGTTGGCAGGCAGCTGGCCCTGGAGCCTGCCGTTCTCACTGGATCCTAGGTTCTAAGGAAAGCCCCCCGGAAGGTAAGCCTCATGCCATCTGTGGCTGTCCCCCGGCTCTGAAAGTCCAGCTATTGCAATTTCTCGAGTCAGCTCAGCTTCCAAGAAGCACGTGACCCAACCGCCCACTCTCTCCCTCTGAGAGCAGTTGTGCATGAGCCTTCCACAGGCCACGCACCTGGACAGCCTCTGGTAACTCTGCCTTCCTTCTCAGCGTACCTTGTTCCAACCAATCCCGGCATGCTTTTCAAGCTGTCCGTAGCCTGGTGACCTCCACATTACATCTCCCAGTTCCAGACTTGCTAGGCCAGGTGCCGCCCTAGCCCTCAACAGGCCCCTCAAACTTGATGTAGGTTGAGCAAGTCCATCCCAAACATCTCCAAACTAAACTACTTCAAAATCAGAAAACCCTTTGAGCCTCGAACATGATGCCACAAGTGGAAAAATTCCACACCATGGGACTTTCATTTCATGCAGGTATTAAGAAGGACTTGAAATTACCTTCTGGCTGTGTTTATGAAGCGTTGATTAAACATAAATGAATTTCGTGTTTAGACTTGAGTCTATCCCCAAGAAACTTCCTTATGTATATGCAAATATCAAAATCAAGAGAAATTTGCAAGCTCAAACACATCTGGCCCCGAGCATTTCAGATAAGGACTACTCAGATGTCAGGTCCACCACCTCGGCTGGCTCTTCCTATTTCCAGAAGACACTGAACTGTGCTGTGTCGCATCTGTGTCAGTGGCTGCAGCACCTTCTGCCCATTGCCCAGAGACTCAGCCTGCCCCTTGCTCCCTGGACCTCTTCGTTCTAATCATACTCAGTGGCCGTGTCTGTGTTTCTCACACGCACTGTCCTGTGTGGATTCCGCTTCAGGCTAGTTCTCTGCCTTACAGAGGGCTCTTTCTCTTTTTCTCCTGACGCTGGGCTCCTGGCATTCAGATCCCCCACGTCTTAGCTAAAGTCAGTTCCCTCAGACAGCTCTTTACCTACTCTATAACCTGTCTTCTCCAGGGCTGCTCTCTCTCCCCCATTTCCCAGTGTGTGTGTGTGTGTGTGTGTGTGTGTGTGTGTGTGTGTGTGTGTGTGTGTATCACTTTCCACCTTCTTCTTTGAGACAGGGTCTGTCACTGAACCTTGAGTTCACAGATTTAGTTAGCCTGGCTGGCCAGTGAGAGCTAGAGAGGCTTTTGTCTTCCCTACCCCCACCCCTGCCTCTCGGCACTAGCAGATGTGCACACAGCTTTTGATGTGAGTACCAAGGATCTGAACTCAGGTCTTTGTACTTGTACAGTAAGCTCTTTACCAGCTTGCACATCTCCTCAGATCCCTCCCTGCCATTTTCCCCTGGCATCCTGCATTCCCTTTGGGTATGTCTCATACCCCCAGCACATGACACATCCATCGTGGCTCTTTACAGCACTGGACATGTAGGATAGACACATCTGATAAATACACATTTGGTGACCCCTACACAGTCAAACATGAACATAAAGTGCCAGATCTAGGCCCATTCTTTGTAGACTCCATCACAGGTGAGACAGTACTCATGTGTATAGCCATGTGATGGGCAATTAGATGGGACCTGGTTTGTTTTAATGGGCCTTGGTCTCTGTTTTCACAGTTGTCCTTGCTGGTCATCCAAAGTATTAGGACTTACTAAGACACCTCAAGGGAAACAGCAAGTCAGAGCTAGCCAGTCCAAAATTAAAGCTGATCAATGTAGTGTGCAGTTTGAGTAGAAAATTTTGTTTGTTTACAAAACAAAACAAAACAAAACTGTACCATGTCCTCCTGAAGGGTTCTTTGGTGCCCATAAACAGGTACATAGGTTCTCCTAAAAATTAATAACTCAAGTAGTGACATCACTTCCCCACTCAAAATGTGCTTGCCAAGCTGAAATGGAGAGTGACTGTTTTGGCCAAGCCACAGAACTTTTGAAAAGGGAGGTTTAAGGTTTACAAAGGAGCTGCAGACAGGTCATTAGCATGGCTGGCTGCAGCAAGCTGGGCCACAGCTCAGTGTTTCTCCTTCTCATTAGCAGTAAGATAATTAACCGTTAGGCTCTGAAACTGCAGCTCCTGGCTGAGGTGAGCTGGCTTTGAGTTGTGCTAGAAACTTCCAGACAGTGGGAATGGAGTGTTTTCAGGGCACTGGTGTCTGCCAGGCTCCAGACATAGATCTTGGCTTGGCTTTACCAAGAGTGTCGACACACAAGTCCCACGCGGATCTTAGGATGGGGCGACCAAGTTGAGGTGAACAGAGCTCCAGTCTTAATTGTGACTGAGCATGTTGCCTGTGTGCCTTAGCACTTTTAGTTTTGGAGGACAGAAACCCAGCTGCATTGCTTACTTTTCTCCTTAATATGACAAAATATCTGACAAACGCTCTGCAAAGAAGGAAGTGTTCATTTTTGTCTCATGATATGGAAGTCCTCACGGCAAGAAGGTGAGGCGTCTGGTAACACTGTGTCCATGGGCAGGAAACAGAAAGAGGTGAATTCTAGTGCTCAGGGTGCTTTCTTCTTTTTATTCAGTCTGAGACCCCAGCCCACAGGGTAGTACCACTCATATTCAGGGTCGGACTTCCTTCCTCTGTTAAGTCTCTGGAAATCTCATCGCATGTCCTCAGGTTTATCTGCTGTTTGTTACCAAATCCAGCTGATTAACAGTCACAGCATCTCAGGTCAGCTTAAGCAATTTAGTTAGTCACGTGAGAGTCTAGGGTAAAACTTAGCCCAGCAACCATCAGTTTCCGAAGTTTCCTCTCACTCTTTTTTGTCTGCTTCCCCACCAAGTTTCTTCCCCCCTTCCTGTCTGTATTAGTTACTTTTGTGTCACCGTGCCCTGGTAGAAATGGCTTAGTTTATGGTTTCTGGAGTTTAAGTTGACCATGGATGGCATGATGTGCTGGGACAGCTTAATCGATGGTGGGCGCAGCATGTACCCATAGTGGTGGACCAGTAGCAGAGAGGGAGACAGGAAATGGCGATGGGGCAGGCATAACCTTCAGTGTGCTTCCAGAAGCACCTGCCTTATCGCGACCAGGCTAACCGTCCCAGAAGATAGAGAGTTTTGCTTTCCAGAAGTTCTCTTTCACAGTCTCTGACTTGGTTTCCTCAATTTGGGTTACATGGCCAGCCTTGTGTCAATCACTGAGGACCAGATGATAGAAGATTCCTGACACGGGTCAGGCCCATGTCACCTGACCATTCTCAGAGTTGGGGGTAAGGTTGAAGGTCAGTCTCAGAGGAGCCACAGGGAGGGATGGCTTCCCCACGAGAACTTGGAATACCTGAGAATGTAAGTGATAATTTGGTGGCCTTTTCTAATCATCTGCACTGGCTCCCATATAACGAGATGGAGACCTGTTGCATTTATTTATAAGCTTTAAAGCACTATAGCTGGGCAGATAGCTGTCTATTCTAACCTTCTATGCTAGTCTGGCTGCTTCCCAGCACACACCCTGACTTGCCATATTGGTCCTTCCTGGGCGGCTTCTGCTCCATCATGTCAGTCCTCATGGCCAGCTCCTCATGGCTACATCCTTTCCCACCCTCTTCTTCCTTCTCCCACTACCTGAGACCCCCCTCACTGGATCTCAGGTCCAGCCTTCCTATCTCCTCTGCCCAGTCACTGGCTGTTTTGTGTCTTTATTAGCCACTCAGAGATAATTGAGGAGCAGTGTTTACACAACACTGATCAATGATGACAGTGCCCACATCTGGACTGCAACCAGACCTTCGGGCACAGAATTCAGCGTCTGAATACACAAAACCAACCCCCAACATGAGAAGACCAAGTCCTGGGTGCTAGCCAGGTAAAAGCACAGCTGTTAGAGGTTAATCAGCTTGTGTTCAGGAGCCTCTGCTCTGCTTGGCCCTTTGGGTAGCATCAGGCACACATCCATCAGCTGAGGACAGCCCTGTTCCCCTCTGCAACCACTCCAGGCTTACCTGTACATGTGGTCAGAGGCTATGGGTATTACCCTTTCCTACCAGTCTATTCCACTGATTGCATGGGACCAAAGACAGAACTTGGACCTACTGTTTAACCACCAGTCTCCTCTGAAATGTGGGTTGCAGTCTCTGCCCCTTCATTTCTGGTGCCTGTTGGTGAGAGTGGACAGGTGTCTGATATGACAAGCTACAGATCCAATGGGCAGGAAGCATGTGGAAGCAGAGCCAGCACTGAGCCCTAAGGAAGCCTGTCCTGCGTCCTTTTGAAAACCCTCTGCTCCACTCTCTGCCCTGCCTGTGCCTATCTATTCTTTAGCCAGAGCAGAGTTTTCCTGGTTTATTAAATTTTATCCATTCCATTCCGGCTTCTTGGATATAGACATTTAGCAAGAACAGCCAGAGGCTGTGCCTTTTGTTTTGTATGGCTCCATCAAGCCTCGTGGCAAATTCCCACAGTACATATAAGTGTATGCCTCCATCTTGCTTTTACCACTCACCTTCCGTCACCGTCTCATTATATTATGACCTCTGGAAGGGTTAGGGATCATCTGCCTTGCTTATTGCTCTGCATAGGTTGTAGCCAGTGCTTGGACTGGCACTTGGCCACAGGGACTCATTCACAGATGCATGACCTGCCCAGGTATCCCCAGATAAGAGGTACTACTCTTCTCCATTACTCACACCTGACTTCCTGCGTTCTCCTTCTTCTCCTCTGTGGAGAACTGTGGGTCCCTTGAGCTGGAAGATAAGAATTATAACACATGACAAGTACTTGTCTACAGCAGGCCATAAATTCCATAGCCGTGCTGATAACTTTGATGCTATATCTGAACAGTTGCCATTGCTGCTTGCTTAGAGCAGGTCGGGCCCCACGCAGAACGTGAAAGCGACTGGTGTTTATCTTCATCAGAGAGGCCCCTCCCCGCTGTTGACTTGAGGTTATTCCATCTTGAGGTGTCCTCCATGTCTGTCTGGTCAGAGGCTGTCACCCCTGAACTGCTGTAATCTTCAGTGACCGTAAGCAAAGGATGACATGTTGACTAGTCACATCAGAGGACTCTGCCTTCCCTGACTCAGAGTTTAAATAGGAGAGTTCATGTTTATGTCACAAAGGGCAGCCTTCACTCTGAGCCCTGTGCGGGAAGAGTAGCTATGTCTGGAGAGTAGCCAGGAAATCTGTGGTTTTGCCTGTGGTACCTAACTTCTGATGGGCTTTGGGAGAGTCCTTTTACCTCATAGGGCAATGGGTGATGATGTTCTCCTGTAGCCATTGGATGTCTCTCAGGAGGATGCTGGTTTCAGATCCTCCTGGATGCAGGGATACTGCTGGAGTCATTGGATCCTGGAACCTCCTTTGGTGCTGGTACCTACATGCCTATCTGGAAGATTCTCTAGCCCTTCCATGCTGTGACCTTGAACACGCTGCTATCCTGTGGGCTCTGATTTATTCACCGGAGAGTAGTAATAAAGCCGGCTGCAAATCAACCACCTCATAGAAGTACTTAGCACTGTGGCTGGCATACTGTAGGAAGGTCCTTCGTGCTCTGCGCTCTGTTCTGCCGGCTCCGTTCTCAGCCATGTTGGTTCCCCATGTTGGCTCCTGCTGGATTGGTGCTCCCAGCTTCCTGACCTCTAGGATGGCACCAAGAATGTCTTTTTCTCATAGAAGATGTGGGATAGAGATGAGTCTCAGGCTCAACTGGCTATGAACATCCGCTATCTGCTTCCAGTGTCCGTGAGAGGAGAGGTCTGAGGAGTGAGCAACCTGCTTACTAGGTTAGGAAAGAAACGGATCAAGGAGAAGATTGAATGTTCAATGCTGTTTCCATATAGAGGAGTAAATAAGGAGCCTCGAGAGCCCTCTTGTGGGGCATGGGGATTAGTGTATGGGGAGCCAGTTGATATGAGTTTGACCATGTTCTTCTCTGCCTCTGGGCCTTTGCACATGTGCTTCCGTCTCCTGCCCAGCACACACTCCTACATCCTCCAAGACTTGGCTCCTCTGTGAAGTTCTCTCTCGCTAAAGCAGCCCACGTCCTCTCCCCTCCAGTCCCATTTCCTTGGTGTCACTGCTTTTTCATTCTTTTTTTAAAAATTTGCTTTCTTTTTTTCCTTTTTAAAAATATTTTTTATTGGCCGGGCGTGGTGGCACACGCCTTTAATCCCAGCACTCGGGAGGCAGAGGCAGGTGGATCGCTGTGAGTTCGAGGCCAGCCTGGTCTACAAAGCGAGTTCAGGACAGCCAAGGCTACACAGAGAAACCCTGTCTCAAAAAACCAAAAAAAAAAAAAAATATTTTTTATTAATTTATTTATATTACATCTCAACTGTTACCCCATCCCTTGTATCCTCCCATTCTTCCCTCCCTCCTATTTTCCCCTTACGAACTCTGGTGCCCCATATTTGACCATGTCCCCTGGATAGGGAGGCCTGGTGGCACTCAGACGAAGGATAGCAGGCTACCAAGAAGAGACTTGATACCCTATGAGCATATACCGGAGGAAGAGTTCCCCCTCAGTCACAGTCATAGGGGAAGGGAGTAAGTAAGAGCTTTTTCATTCTTGAACGTGCCTCCAGTGGGTGACAACACCGTGCAGCAGAATACCGATGAGACTCTGTCGTAGCCCTGGTGTCAGAATAGGTTTGATCAGTCCTCTTTGCCACATTCTCTGGGGGTGGTTCCTTGTTTATTCATTTATTTAGCAAATATTTACAAAATGCCTGCTATTTTGCCAGGCATTGCTGTAGAAGCAGGAGATTCAGTGCCCAGCAAGAAAGATAAGGGGGAAAAAAATCAATAAAGGACATTAAAGAACAAGATGAATTTTGATGGTATGGAACTTATGGAAATAAGCCAGGCAGAGATAGAGTGAAGAATCTGAGGAGGGCAGAGCATGGGCGGGAAGGAGGGACCAGGTGGAGTCAGACCTGAAGGATAGTGGGGTCAGTTGGCAGAGATCTGTGGGCAGGGTATTCTGGGGAGGCATGTGTAAGCACCCTAGGTGTGTGTGTGTGTGTGTGTGTGTGTGTGTGATCCAGAAGTGACAAAAAACCAGGGCTGTGATGTCACAAAAGTCAAAGGCCTGGAAAGTGAGGTCAAGGCTTTACCATGTGTGTGGCTTAGGTTTTATTTTCAGTGCTCTTGAGTCTCCTTCAATGGTGCTCTAACACTGTCACCCCATGCCACAGGTCCCTGTTAAGAGCTTGAAGCTTGGTTTGTCCAACTTGAGATGTAAGTATTGATATATATTAGTTTCCAAGAGTTCACATGATGAAACAGATGCAGGCATGTGGACATGATACTATCTTGCTCTATTTGGTTAGATGTGACCTATATTAGAAATAATGTTGTCTGTTTCTTTTTCTCCTATGGCTGCTGTGGTTTGAAGTACATCCCTGACATAGCCTGACTTGCATCATTGCTCGCAACACTGTTCTGGGCTTCTTTCCCAAGTTGTTGTTTTTACTTGCTTGGTTACAGCTACCTAGTGACTGGCCCGTACTCCTCTTTGAGACCTGGTACTTCATCTAATGGGTGGAGTCCTTGGGTACCAAGAGCTTTAACTTGGATCGCCTGGGCCCACATAGCTCCTTGTACCCAAGGCTTCTCGTAGCTATTCTCCCCAAAGTGTCTTCTTGGTGACCACAGGCTGCTCATGGTCCAGGTCAGGGCTACGTGGAGTTAACTCCCCAGGGGCAGTCCTTAGTCAGCTAGGGAATAGACTGGGAGAGTCAGCACTCCAGCCTCCTTGTCCTTGGAGGCCCTACTCTGAGGTGTGCTTCGTAGCATCCTCCAAGGCCTCCAGGGGGGTGAGTCCCGGTCACCGTTTCTGTACGCTGTTCTTTAATACATCTATGACTGGCATCCTTTCCCTGTTGTCTACCTGGGGTCAATTCCCAAATATGACCTTATACTCAGAGCCTTGTCTTAGGCTGTGTTTCTTGGTGGACCCAGTCTTACACTTGTGTCCAGCAAATAGATGCTCAGTAGAGGAGAAGAGGGGCCACCTCTCCAGTATGTTACTGTGCACAGGCTGGCTGTCCATGCTTAGGGGATGGGGGTGGGGTGACATAACAACAGATTCCTTCACTAGTCTTCTTTGGTCTTGGACAAGGACAAGGAGGAGGGACAATGAGTATGCCAGCTTTGGGGTGTGCCATCTCCCTTGTATGCATACCCAGGAGGACGGTTGAGTCAGAAGTTGAATCAGTAGGGCAGAGCCACTTAGGAGAGCATAGTCCTCTTGGAATAGCCAAGTCATGGGGCTCAGGGAATGTCTCTCAGCAGGAATAGGGCAGGCAATGTTTTCCAAATATAATGAAGTAGAATTTTTATGAGTGCCAAGCCTTTATTTTTTTATGACACCATATCTAACTCCCAATACTTGAAGTATTTTGTTTGTTTTTATACCAGGTAGTTCTTCAGTTCTCTCTCTCTCTCTCTCTCTCTCTCTCTCTCTCTCTCTCTCTCTCTCTCTCTCTCTCTCTCTTTCTCTCTCTCTCTCTCTCTCATTTTGTGTGTGTGTGTATGTATGTGTGTGTATATATGTGTCTGTGTGACTCTGTGTGTTAAAGATTTATTTATTTTATATAGCTGAGTGTTGTCCTGGGTAATTTTATGTCAACTTGACACAAGCTAGAGTCACCAGCAAGGAGGGAGCCTCAACTGAGAAAATGGCTCCATAAAATTGGGCTGTAGACAAACCTGTAGGGCATTTTCTTAATTAGTGATTGAGGGGAAGGACCCAACCCATTATAGATGGACCATCCCTGGGTTGGTGGTTCTAGGTTGTATAAGAAAAGCAGGCTGAACAAGCCAGTAGGCAGCACCCCTTAATGGCCTCTGCATCAGCTCCTGCCTCTGGGTTTCAGCCCTGCTTGAGTTCCTGTCCGACTTCCTTCAGTGATGGACTACACTGTGGAAGTGTAAGCCAAATAAACCCTTTCTTCCCCAAGTTTTGGTCATGATGTTTCATCCCAGAGATAGGAACCTTAACTAAGACAAGTGCTTTGCCTACATGTATGTGTATATGAACTATGTGTGTGCCTGCTGCATGCAGAAATAAGAAGAGGGCATTGGATACCCTGGCACTGGTGTTACAGATGGTTTTTAGCTACTTTGTGAGTACTGGGAACCAAACACGAGTCCCCTGCCACGATGATCTGCCCAAACACACAGGGCCATGTGACCACGGATGGCTTGACATCTCTGAAACCGTAAGCTCAAATAAAATCTTTTTTGCTGTAGGTTGTGTCTGTCAGGAATTTCAGTCCCATCAGTGCAAAAGTGACAAGTACAAGCAAGGTGGACTAGGTCCCTGGCTACTGCAGATTAGGGCCTCTTGCAGCCCCCTTTCTTCTCAGAGCTCCGGGAGAACAACCTGAAGAAATTTGGCCTCCTAGTGATTTGCCTTATCAATTCATGAAAGTCACTCATCCACCAGGATTCAGAGGGTCATAGGATATCTAAGACCAGAATGAGGGACATGAGGGACATAGCCATTATTATTGATGTTGGATGAGAACTCACGGAAAGACCCGTGCCTGGTGAGTTGTCTGGGCCATGCCATCATGTATGATGTATGATGTATCATGTATCATGTATGATGGCATGGGTGTTGGAAGCATGGAGAGAAGCAGGGAGGTGACAAGATGTTGGTGTGCAGAACTGCTGGTGTGAATCTGCTCATCAACAAATGTGCAGAGCATGCCCATTGTACTCGTGTCGTGCCCCGGTCAGAGCCAGGCCGAGCCATCTCAGCATCAAGCTTCTTTGTGCCCACTCCCAACTTCAGTGCTCCCCTGGCTTTTAGAACAAAGATGTGCTTCTTTGCAACTACATTCAAGGCATTCTGCAGATGCTGTTGCTTGACTTATGGCTTCTCCTCATCCTTCCTCCTTGGCCCTCTTTGCTGTCCTCACACTCACCTGCCTGTACTACCTCATACTGATGCGCAGTCCAGTGGGTACTTGATCCCATTTGCATATGTACGCATAGCTAGTAGTATGCAGTGTGACCCCCTGCGCATATGTACACATAGTTAATAGCCCATAGCTAGGTACTTTGTTCCGAGGGCAGCTTGGCATTGTCTGCGCTGTGCAGTCCTACGTTCTAGTGCCCTCTGCTAGTGCTGTCCTTTTCTCTGTGTCCCATGTACCTAGTTTTCCTGGCACTCCAGTGACTCGACACGCATGTGCAGGGCACCCTCTCTGAAGGAACTGCATAGTTAATGAGAAGTTTCCTGCTCCGTGTCTCCCAGCACTGATAAAGGCCTCACCTCGATGCCAGATGCCGTGTGTGCATTTTCTCTTTATTCCTTGCATGGCTATGGAGGCACTCCCATAACCTTGCTTCTCAGAGGCACAGAGTGAAACTTAAAGAGGTTAATGAAGATAGTAAGTCCCGGTACCAGATGCACACCTCCTTCAGTCAGACTCCAGCGTGCTTAGCTTGCCGAGAAGCAATATTGTCTTTTTATTGTTCCACATTAGACCCTAATTGTCTGTTTATGGGGCTGCCTCCCTGTATCAGTCAGGGTCCCAGCAGGAAACAGATGGCACATTCAGAATAGGAATGGTTGAGAAGAATTGGCTCCAGGAGGAGTGGGTGGGGGAGGGGCAGGAGGCAGGGAAGCTGTAAGGGGAAGTGGGGACATCCCTGTCCCCCGTGGAGGTCTCAAGAGGAAGGAGGTACCTCTGGAAAATGGGACCTGGGGTGGTGGTGTGGGGAGGGCCCTCAAACAGCATCCACAGGGCTGGGTCCTGCAGAGGACAGGAAGTCAACCCTCCTGGAATGTTCTTACTCCAGTCATGTGTGTGAACCCAAGCGAAAGCTGAGGAGCCAGAGGCCTGGAAGGGTAGAGAGGGCCTGGCGGGTACCTGCTCTGTCTCATTGGCTGCTGAAGAGCCCTGGCTTTTCCCTTAGCTCTTACACCTGTAGCACGTGTTGTGCTGAGACCAACAGACAGGAGGGACTTGCTGATGAAGAAATGGAAAGGGGCCTAGTTTAGTAAATAGGCAGTCTACAGGGTCTGCTTGTTGCTCACACACGGCATGCTCACAGGAAGTCTTACTGTGGACGTTTGTGCCTGTCTCCCCAGGTGGCACTCATACTGATAGAATCCCAAGTCTCAGCCTGTTCTAGTCTTTTCAGTAGCACTCAGAAAAGTTTTATAACCACGGACTCCATTTCAGTTTGAATGTGAATGTGGAAACAAGGCTTCCTCCTCCTCCTCCTCCTCCTCTCCCTCCTCCTCCTCCTCTCCCTCCTCCTCCTCCTCTTTTAATTTAAGAAGCAAGTAGGTAGATGCCATACTGGGCTTACACAGTCCACAAGAAACAGCCACAATTTCTGACTCCATTGAGCCTCATTCAGCAGCCGTTTTGCCTGAATTCCTTAGATAAAGGCTGGGAAAACAGCTGTAGTCCAGAGTCCACGTGGGCTGTCCTGTGCTGGCCTGGGCGATGCCCTCAGGGGACTCCGCCTTTCCCAGCCCAGCCCAGCTGTGTGGATTTGTCTCCCGTCTCCAGGGTAATGTTTATTATATGTGTGATCCCACATTTGCTGGCTAAAGGACTGGAAATAAATGAAATTCCTACTGGATGATAATTCCTTTTTCAAAAGCTTCAGGCATGAAATTGGGTGTGGTGGTCCATACCTGCTAGATGGGGAAGAAATATGTATCTTCCCACCTACTGTTCTATGCAAATGGCTTGTGGCTTCACCGATACTTTTAAGGACAAAAACACTATAACTTTTCTGTACTTAAGTTTTCTCATCTGATGACTGGGGGCCATGTTATAGCACTTACTGGATGACTTAAGACTGAAAGGAACTTTAATGGAGGGGAAGCTCTGAGAAGTCATGGGAGTAATGGGAGTGCACTTTCTTTTCCTCTGATTTATGCCAGTAGTAGGACCCACTTGCCTGTGGGTTATTTACTTATTTAATTCTCTCTCTCTCTCTCTCTCTCTCTCTCTCTCTCTCTCTCTCTCTCTCTCTCTCTCTCTTTCTCTCTGTCTCTCTCTCCCTTTCTCTGTCTCTCTGTCTCTCTCTCTCTGAGTGTGTGTGTGTATGTGTGTGTGTCTGAATACAGAGGTTATAGGACAACTTTTTGGAGTTGACTCACTCTCTCTACAGTAGATTATAAAAACAGAACACTGGCCACCAACCTTGATGATATTTCTTAACCTGACCTTATCTATATATTTTGTTCAGCATCTCTAAAATCCTTTTGGTAAAGACTGACTTACTGCCTACTTTCCTGCCCCATTCTCTCTTTGACTCTCCCTCCCTGTGAAGGGTTGAATGAGAAAGAGAATTTGAATGAAAATGCCCCCCCCATAAGCTCATACATTTGAATACTTGGTCCCTCAATGGTTGAACTATTTGGGAAGGATTAGGAGGTATGACCTTGTTGGAGCAGGTGCTGCTTTCCACTCATCTTTCTCCTTCTCTGCCAGCTTTTTCCTTCTTCCACATCTGCTCTTCCACTCATGGCCACAGTCAGGTATCTTGAGGTCTCTCTTCTCAGCCAACTCTCCAGGGTCGTCATTTATGGTCTCCACCTGCAGCAACCAGTAGATGAGAGAGAGAGAGAGAGAGAGAGAGAGAGAGAGAGAGAGAGAGAGAGAAGAAGAAGAAGAAGAAGAAGAAGAAGAAGAAGAAGAAGAAGAAGAAGAAGAAGGAAGAAGAAGAAAGAAGAAGAAAGAAGAAGAAGAGGAGGAGGAGGAGAAGTGAAGGAGGAGGAGGAGGAGGAAAAGAGAAGAGAATACATATCAATAACATAAAACATGCTCAACATTACCTGAGGCCCTTTGAGACCAGTATATGGAACAGTTAGGAAATGAGGAAGCAAATATGCAGATAAGAAACGGACAAGGCAGCTGGCATGATTTGAGTTCTTATGCTAAGGTGTAGATATTGGAAGGAGGCTTTGGCACTTCATGATAGATTCTCTTCCACATTTCAGCCTACAAAGCCCCTTGAAGGCTTTGTAGATGGATGCCCTGAACAGTTGCACCACCGTCATTGAGGGTTCATTTACTTGTAGCTATGAATATGTCAAGATGCATGCAGCACTTTGAATTCCTAGGACTAGGAGGTCATGGCACCATGGCAGAGGTAGGATTCAGACCTTGCTAGTCCTGGCTAGAATGTCTGCTTTGCTTCCCTGGCTTGAGCCAAGCACTGAAGAGCGAGTGCGTCCCTAAGCATTCTGAGTGGAGCAAAAACCTGTCCTCATTAAATGCAACAGGTAGATCAACTTGTTGAAAAGTGATTATGCAAAGCAGCAGAGCACCTCTGGGCAGAAGCCTGGCCCTGGCTAAATGCCTTCTTGCATTCTGAAGAGGGAGCTGGCTGTACACTGCAGGGATATTGATTTGGCGCTTTCACTGCTCATCCTGGGAAGATCTGGGTTTTGCACACTAGAGTTCACTGTGCTGCCCAGATCAAGACCATCCCAAGTCTGAAGGGAGTCTTTGTCACCACTTCTGTGCTTCAGTTGCTCTATGGCTGGGGCAGAACTGAATTTGGTGCCAGAAATAGTTTCCAATGTGGATGCAACTGCTTGGTTGGTTGCTGGGTGAGGATGAACGGGCTTCCTCACCCCTCAAAACTGCTTCTCCTATCAGGGCTGAACAGAAGGTGAAACGACAGACATTGGAAGGAGCCTTCTCTTGTTATATGAACTAATCCGATTGATTTCCTTCCTGTGTTACTTTCTCTCAACTGAAGACTAGGCGGTAATCGCTGGCCATGGTTGTAAATGGACATGTGTTAGAGTCTCGTCAACTTTGGCACAGGTCTAACAGTTCAAGGTTCCGAGGTCCTGTATTGTCTCAGGGTATGGGGCTATTTTCTGGCTAGAACACTTTGGTCTGGTTTTAGAATCAAAGAAGATGCATTCTTATTCTGTCTCTGTCTGTCTGTCTGACTCTGTCTGTCTGTCTGTCTGTCTGTCAGTCTCTGTCTGTCTCTCTGTCTCTGTCTCTCTGTCTCTGTTTCTCCCTGTGTGTCTCTGTCTTTCTGTCTGTCTTTCTTTCTCTGTGTCTCTCTCTGTCTCTGTCTCAGTACTGGTATATTGGTATGGGGTTGTGGAGGCTACAGGTAAACCACAGGTGTCACACCTTAGGTGTCCATTGGCCTGGGGTTTGCCATTGTAGCTAGGCTCTGAGCAAGCGAGCCTCAGAGAGCTTCTGGTCTATACACATGCCATCATGCTGACTTTTTCACATGGGTTCTGGAACTTCAGCTTGGGTCCTCATACTTCGCTTTTTTTTTTTTTTTTTTATCAACTGAGCTATCTTCCTATCTCTATGAAGCTGCATATTCTTTTCTTAAGCCTTTACAAAGTTGTGTGTGTGTGTGTGTGTGTGTGTGTGTGTGTGTGTGTGTGGTACTGCTGCTGTGAATCTCATCACACATACCTCTTGGTGTTGACTGTGTGCCTAAGGTGTCATTAGCCATATTTTAGCAATATCTGAACGAAATTGAGCCTCGTGCTCAATGCCAGGCAATCCCTCAATAGCCAGGATAAAATTATCCCATATCTATTTTATGTTAATTTTGGTTCTAAAAGGCCTACATGTAGCACGGTACCCCAACCATCTCATTGTAACTCAGGCCCTTCTTTATAAATCACAAGGACTTGCCACTTTTTAAAAATGGGGTCATTGACTCCAGCATTTGATGAGTAGAATAGGCTGTCCTCATGAGCATGCCCATGCATTCAGTTTCTTTTTATGGGTCAAGTATTAGCAAATCTCTAGTTTGTTGTCAATACTTTTTTTTTCCCTTCAATGTAGCCCCTTCCCAGGATGAGTTCTATGTCCACTCTGACCAAACTTGTCAGTGGTATTATTTACTTTGTTGCTGGAAAAAGAAACTGAAGGAAGGAAGGCAAGAAGGAAGGAAGGATGGATGGATGGATGGATGGATGGATGGATTAGTTTGCGTTCAAGTTTGAATCTGCAGTCCATTATGACAAGGAGAGCGGATCCAACTGTGTCTCTAGCTGACTGGCAAGCTAGCACCAGGGAACCTCCTGTCTCCGTCTCTCCTGGGCTAGGGCCTACAAGGCAGCTGGTCCCATAGAACCTACAGTGAGTGAGGAAGCAGAGAGAGTGATGGATGCTGGTACTCTCAGCCCTTTCCTTTCGGTTCAGTCCAGGATAGCCCAAGGGCTAGTGTCATCCACAGTCAGGGTGGGTTTTTCCTCTCCTCTTTTAAGCCTCTATAGAAATGCACTCCCACACCCAGAGGGACATCTTTTTTGGTGACTCCTAATCAGGTCATGGAGGTCACCATCACATGACAAGTAAGAGAAAATGAGAACTGAGGAGAACTGAGGGATGCACCTGTGATGACAGTCTGAGACTTTAGTCTTCTTGTTTTAAAGTAACTTTTTTTTTTTAAACACAGGATCTCTCTGTTAGCCTTGGTTGTCTTGCACTTGCTTTGTAGACCAGGTTGGCCTCGAACTCACAGTGATCCACCTGCCTCTGCCTAACGAGTGCTGTCTTCTTGTTTTAAGCATGTGAATTTCATAGAAGCTCGTAGAAGTGATTTTCTTTCCAGTTTTAGAAAAGGAAACTGTGAGCCCGCCCATGTGCACGGTCCTAAAAGCGAAAATAAAAATAAAAAATCTACCCAAGATCTGGAGACAGGATGAATAAATTTGATCAGAATTCCTTCTCTTAGACAACTGTCAATAATCCCAGAGAAAAGCGGGACTTTAACCCAGGAAGCACTCGATTGGGTCACCAGCTCTAGTCATTGTCATATGCACAAAAGTAGAATGGATCCCCTCAGGGGAGGGGATATGTGTGTGACCTTGCGTATGTCGTTGTGGGTTGAATCGTAAAGAAGAAAAGACAAGCAAGGAGAAGCTGCTCCTGACCCACTAGTACCCTATCAGCCTGCTGTTGGATCATAAATAGCACTCGGGCTGTAAGTAAACAGCTCAACAAATAACGGAGGTGGGATCCTATTTTAGCCCTGGGAAAAACTGCTGCTGTTTTTCTGGGATCTGACCTAATTGTACTGGAAAGGCAGGGACAGCGTTGATCTTGAGGTGTAGAGGCCTGTGAAGGCACTCATCTTACCTTGTTTGGAATCTGCCCTGCCTCCGCTACTCCCTTAACCAGTGGTGCAAAGGTCGTGTAAATACATTTGCTTCTTCAGAACCTGGCTCTGTGGGAGCTCATTGGCTCCTCGGAGGCTGGTTTTTCTAAAGCAAATCCTGAGATGGAATTTAAGTGCATACAAAATGTAATGTGTGTGTGTGTGCATGGTGGTCAGAGACCAGCTGTTTCAGCAATTCTGTAACATCACAAAATAGGCCTTGGTGAGTGTCTTCAAAATAACCCAGTAGAATCCCGAGGCCTCCGACATAAAAATCTCGGCGGTAGAACACAAAATGACTCTGGTAGAACAGTTTTCATGTGACCCCTTCAGAGATGAGCTGTTTTCATTCATTCTTGGTTGGCTCGGCGCTTAGACCTGGCTTATAAATTAAGACTGCATTTCAGCTATATGGAAAACACAAAGTTCCAAATAGCAGTAGTAATTAGGTGTACATCTACCCTACTCCCCACTCCATCCAGCCCTCTTCACCCCCCTCCACACCTGCCAAGCCAGAAAACTTTGGAGAGAATCCAAGACTAGGGAATATGGTTATCCTGTTGTCCTGTGTCATGGAGAGCCTGCAGCTTTGGCCCGTCAGGACTGACTGGCCCTTTCATGCCTCCCAACCATTCACAGATGATAGACATTTGGGGGTAGGTCAATTCAGAGGCCTGCCTCTGGGCCTGTGAGGTAGCTGAGCTGGTCAGCCCACATGCTCTCTCTGATCTGCACCACCAGGGCGAGCTCTCCAGCACTGCTCCAGCTAGGCCACCTACTGCCACCATAGGCAGGAGGCAGAGCCAGGTGTCCTTGCTCACCTGCACCCACTTTACCAGGGCCAGTCTCCTGTGCTGCCTAGACAAGCTGCAGGGCCCATGCTCCTGAGAGCTGCAGCTGACCACACAGGGACAGCTCACCCCACTCTTATGACCCTATGGCCAGCAGCTCTCCAGACTGCCACAGGTGGTGAGGTGGAGGGAGGGTAGGGGAAGCATCACACGCCCCGCCCCACCCACCCATGCCACCTAATGGCAGACAAATGGAGGGGCCACCTCTATCATGATCTTGTCCTCCTCGGGGGGGGGGGGGGGTTTCACCTGTCGACACCCTGCCCCAAACAGGCTCAGCTCTGCAATGCTGTCCAGGTAAGGCACAAGGCCCTGCTCTCCTGCAGCTGGTGAAGGGCAGGGTTGGCTCTCCTGAGCTCATGACCCTGTCGGCAGCTTTCCCAACTGCCGGAAGTGTGGAGGGTCATTACCTCTGCTTCCATACCACCTCATGGCAGACAAGTGTCGAGGTCAGCTCTCCCACACTCATACCCTTGGGGCCTGATTGAGATAACACCTTCTGATCCTGCCCCATTGAGATGGTAGGATTCCACTTGTGGATTTAGGGTGTGTGTATGGTTATGGGTCCATACAGAGAGGCATTGAGGAGTCAGGTGGTCCAGAATTCCAGGTTGCTCCCAAGCTGTGTCAGACCGTGTCCCAGCAATGAGAGTTGGTCTCAGCATCTCTTCCTCAGCAGTGCTTGTGACTGTAGCCATCCTGGTGGGTGAGTGAGGCCGATATGGGTCTGGTGTGCAGTGGCTAGAGTGGGGCATCTCCTCACGGTTCCTGTCTATCTGGAGTGGTGTCTATTCGACTCCTTAGCCGGTTTTAAAATGAGATTATGTGTCATTCTGTTTGTGTGGTAATGGCTTACGCATTTTAGAGGCTCTACCGGTGTTTTCTCCCATCCTTACATTAGCTCTTCTTCCAGTTGCTGATGGAAGTATCTTAGGGGGAGATTTCCTTTAGCTTGCTGCTTCATGGTGGGCAGGTCCTATGGAGTCACATGGGATCAGGGAGGGGACGTTTCTTCAAAAGATGGAGAAAGAGCAAGATGGGAAAGGTAAGCAATATTCTAAAGTTTTGTCTGAAACTGCTGGTAATTTTAAGATGCTAAAATTAGTCGAGGGTAATTAGAAGTTAGTTCCTAAATCCAAATATTGGTGAAAAGGTCTGTTTACTCACACACTCTCACACACACAATAAATAACAAATGGAATAAACCCTAAGAGATTGGAATTAACCTCTGGACGTCATTCAACAGTAAGGTCTCTGCCGTCTATTAAGACAGCAATTTTAGGACTATGGGGATGGGCTGAGCAAACATGGGTACCTGAGTCCAGTCCCCAGCACTTGTGTGTGCTGATTTGTGTACTTGTAACCCAGCTAGGTCTGATGGTGTGTGCTTGTAACCCAGCTAGGCATGATGGTGTGTGCTTGTAATCCAGCTAGGCGTGATGGTGTATCCTGGTAATCCAGCTAGGCGTGATGGTGTATCCTGGTAATCCAGCTAGGCATGATGGTGTGGGCTTGTAACCCAGCTAGGTGTGATGGTGTGGGCTTGTAACCCAGCTAGGCATGATGGTGTGTGCTTGTAATCCAGCTAGGCGTGATGGTGTATCCTGGTAATCCAGCTAGGCATGATGGTGTGGGCTTGTAACCCAGCTAGGCGTGATGGTGTGTGCTTGTAACCCAGCTAAGTGTGAATGGTGTGTGCTTGTAACCCAGCTAGGTGTGATGGTGTGTGCTTGTAATCCAGCTAAGTGTGATGGTGTGTGCTTGTAATCCAGCTAGGCGTGATGGTGTGTGCTTGTAATCCAGGGCTAGAAAGGCAAAGGCAAAAGCTCCTTGGAGATTGCTGACCACTAAGTCTGTCCAAATCAGTGAGCCCTAGGTCCCACTGATAGACTGTCTGAAACCTAGGTGGGTGGGTGGTTGCCAAGGTTGACCGCTGGCCTCTATGCACATCTCTGCCCCGACAAACACATGTGCTCACGCTTCTAGAGCATGCCACGCACACCTGCCTGTGTGCACACAAACCAGCTCCCTACATCCAAACACTTTCAGAAGTTAGTATAAATGATACTTCTACACCTAAAAGGCCAGAACACAAAGATTTAATTTTTCAAAAACCAAAACCTTAGGTAAAAAAAATGGAACAGAAGCTAGATTCATCTATCAAAAGGTTGGCTAACAATTAGAAAGGTTTTATTTATTTATTTTTAATTAGCACCCCTAGTGTGATTTTGAATGTTTACATCTGAGAAGGTTGTTAACCAGTAACATATGCTAAGAAATCTCTGCAGTGGGTGGGCATTTTTTTTTCTTTTTCAAATGAAGTAATGCCCTACATTTCACAAGAGTGGTAAAAAGTCTGATACAATACAGGTCATTTTTACCTGTGGTTCAGGTATATTGCAGATGAAGTCACATTTCTGAAAAACAATAGTGAGAAACGGACTGATAGAGAGCATCCGGTAGAAGGCCTGCCGTCCAGGACTGATGGCCTTCCGGCAGCTCTTGGCTTCTAAGTAGCCCATGAAACACAGAGGTAGCATCCTGATCTTTAAGGCTTAGTCATCAAATGCTATTAAGAAAAATCACTGAGTTATGGGATGTTATTGCCCTAGGGGCTTCAGAAAGCAACTGCCCCAGCATTCTGGTTTCAAACACGGGGGTGGGGTGGGTGGGGGGGGGTGGAAAAAAAGGCCAAGGGAGGTGAAAAAATTTGGCCAAGAGAAAGGAGCCAGCCTCCCTGGCATTCCATGTGGCAAACCATCTCCCATTTCCTGAGTTGTTTCCTTTTGAGTCGTGTTTCCAGTGAAAGACAACTTATAAAGATAGGTCTTGGACAAGGAAGTGGCTCGGTGGGTAGAAGTGCTTGCCGTGTATCCCTGGCAACCTGGGTTCAGGTCCCAGAGCCCAGGGCAGAAAGCTGCATGTGCTAATGTGCCTCTCAGTGCCAGTGCTCCTATGGCAAGACAGGGGTAGAGACAAGAGAGCTGGCCCGCCTGCTTAAGGGCCTGCGAGCTTTCCGTATGCAGCACCTACACAGAAACAAGAGAGACCCTGACTCAAGGTAGAAGATGAGCTTACACTCCCACAGGTTGTTCTCTGACCTCTATGTGTGCACTGTGGCATGAGTGCCTACAGTCACACACATCATGCACACGTGCAGAACATACACAACACATAAGCATGCACATTCTCTTCTCTCTCTCTCTCTCTCTCTCTCTCTCTCTCTCTCTCTCTCTCTCAGTGCATCAGACACTTAGAAATGCAAGTCAGCTTTGCCTGGTCACATTTTAAAATGGACTTTTTGTGTGTGTGTATTTGAACAGTTCCTTATCAGTCTCTGTGTACACAGAACCTCTTAACGACAGGCTGTCTTAGGTATGCTTTTAACCCCTGAACAGTTTCAATAATGATGGCAGTAACTACATATTAGGGACTGCACTGAGCGCCTTGCATGGATACTCTTGTTTAAAATCTCCAGCATACTTACAAAAGAGGTCTTGTCACAATCCTCCTTTTAAAGGGTAAAAAAAATAGGAAAGAAGTAGCTTGCCTGAGGTAACGAGTCCCGTGAAGCGGCAGCATTGGCACTGAACCCAAGCCATCTGAATCCAGGTCACACAATGGAAAGACTGTGGACTGTTCGAGAATAGCCAGACAAAAGTGGGCCTACTGGGGTTCAACGTAATGCCAGCATGCCTGCTGGGAAATGTACGGGGTACTTGGAGGTAGCGATCCCTCCTTTGGGTGCTAATCACAAAAGCAAAGGGGAACTGTGACCTGCACTCTGCAGCTGATAAGGAAGGGTAGGGGACGGCATGGGTGGATTAAGTGATGGTATGGTGCATTTTATACTGATAGAGAGAGAGAGAGAGAGAGTGTGTGTGTGTGTGTGTGTGTGTGTGTGTGTGTGTGTGTGTGTGTGTGTGTTTCTTCTTTCTTTCTTTCTTCCTTCTTTTCTTTCTTTCTTTCTTTTAGACCAATTTTTCTGTGTAGCCCAGGCTGCCCTGCAACCACTCTATAGACCAGGCTGGCCCTAAACGCAGAGACCCTTGTTCCTCTGCCTCCAGAGTGCTGTGATTAAAGGCATGCGCCACCACGGCCCAGCCCAGCTGTGTTTCTTACTTACTGTCAAACCCAGGCTTAGACATACAGAGCTTTACACACAGTATTCGAGGGCCTACCCCTGAGCTATAGCCCCAGTCTTCCTTACAATTATTTTTTTTAATTTAGATTTATTTATTATGTATAGAGTATGATCAGATCACATTATAGATGGTTGTGAGCCACCATGTGGTTGCTGGGAATTGAACTCAGGACCTCTGGAAGAGCCGTCAGTGCTCTTAACCACTGAGCCATCTCTGCAGCCCAACCTCCTTACAGTTATTAATAGCAGACACATGCTAACAAGCTTTCCTCAATACGCTGGTGCTAAGATCAATGTTCTGCACTAGACATGGGAGTTTCTTACCACGGGGTCTTGAAAGATAGAGAAGTGGGGAACTCTTGGGAGATATCTGGCCCTGGTTTCACACGCCTGCCTGCTTGAAACTCTGTTGCCTTGTCTGGAAAATGAAAGTATTGGAAAGCGCATTATCTTGTAAATCGTCTCTGGTGCCTGGAGGTAGCTCTACTCTCTCCATTTCTCGTGTCCTAAGTCTTCTTACAACACCCCCCCAACACAACATTTTCTCATTCCTTCATTCATCCGTTGTCATCCATCCCTCCAGTAAATAACTCCTAAGCATCTGGGGCCTGAGTGCTTTAACAGCAAATGGGTGTCCTACCTCTGCCTTCTCAAGGAGTTCACAGTGACTGGGGAAAGAAAAATATTTGAAAAGGGGCCAGGCAAGGGTGCTATAAAAGGTGTGTATTCTGTCTTGAGATAGCACAGACACGGGCATGATTAAGTGTGATCAGCTCCAGTTAAAGCAAAACCAGTTCATCCAAGATAAAGAGAAACCTGGATATCATATAAATAGCCCACCGTGTTTCCGAGTGTATGTTTCTTTTGCAGAAACAAAATGAGACTTAAAATCCCAGACTTCTGTAGATTGTAGGATTTTAGGAATCCTATAAAACACCACAATTTCTTTTCTCTGGAGGTTGTTTTGCTTATATTGGAAATGATGTCTCATAAAAATGGGAACCAGTACAGTTCAAAACACACGTTTATGGGGAGCCTGCAGGGACCTGTACTAGGCAGAGCCTTCTATGGGGAAAGAAAAGCCTGCAGGGTTTGGAGTCAGACAGGATGAAGAGCATCGCTCAGCTTATTGCCTGTTGACCTTGAACAGGCTGTGTGGCTCTGGTTCTCGCAGCTGGAAACGCGCCAGCTCACTGGGTTCCTGGGAAGGTGTCAGGAGACAGTGCTTATACAATGTCAAGCCTGCAGCACCAGGAGCCTTCTGTCTGTCCTTTAATTCCTGAGGACTGTAGGTGAGACAGAGACGAGCAAGGCTCCCAAAAGCCACCTGGGAATTGGCAGTCTGGAACTTGGTAGTGCAGGATACTCAATGGGAAGAATCTGAGTTCTCAGCGGAGTCCTGAGATGAACAGAGCTACTTGTCTCGGTAGGGAGTTCACAATTGGTGGAGTGCACCTGAGTCTGAAGTCTGCTCTAACTGAGCTGGAGCTTTATGGCAGAGAGAGAGGGCTGCTATTGAGAATATTCATGTGCAGATTTAACCACCAATAAACAGAGCCAGGGGACTGCTTCCAAGACCAGTCAAGCTTGCATTTGAGACTGGACTCACAAGAGAGATAACCCCGGGGGTTTTGGGACCTTCCACTGTCTGTGGTCACTCTGTTGAGCTTTCCGGAACACTGGTTAACCACCAGGGCCAGGACATATTACTGGCTGCTTCAGTCCATCAGGGTGACCTTTGACCTTCAGTTTCCCCTCCAGAAACTTGGGGATAACCTCATACTCTCAGTATATAGTTGCTGTGAGTGTTAAGTGAGGCTGTGACTGCAGTGACCCAACAGCCCAAGGCACAAAATATGATTGCAGTTGACTGCTACTCTTCTTTCAAGGGACAGAACAGAAATGTATTCCTGAGTTCCTTCACTCGATACTCGTGCTCTGAGTTTTCCGGGTTCCCAGCACTCTGCATACCTTTCCCCTCCTAACTCCTGTAGAGGGAACAGTAGGAAACAGAAAGGCAGAATAGAAGAGTTTTTGTGTCTCCAGACAAACCACGTTCCCCTCTTACTGAGAACACTCTAGTGGTTTTATGTGACGTATTTAAATTAAATTAAGTACAGTGAGGAATAGAACAGGCCTTAAAAAAAATATTACATGAAATTGTAGGAGTGCACTTGGGAAACACTTGTACAAAGAACCTGAAGAAAACAGCCTTTATTTCATGGGGAGTATGGTAAGGTGAGCCTAACAGAATAAAATGTGGAGTCAGACACATCACTCCTGCCTGAAGAAGGCGTTCCCTTCCTGTAGTATTTCCTTAAGCTGATAGGAAACAAATCCAACAGTTAGCAAGTGAAACGGACAAGGAAGCTGGCATCCAGGACAGCATCACGGTGGTACAGCTCCATACAGTAAAGAGACCAATTTTGCAGGTCTGCCCGGCTCAAGGATATATACTTGCAGTGTGATTTCATTGCGTCTCGGCTCCATGTTCCTGTGGTGGTTGCACCTCAGGACTAAGTGGTGATTTCACTTACTATATACGTACCACTAGTGTAGTGCTGGTCAAGGATAGGTGCTCAGGTAGTAGGGCCTTGGCCTGTACTCCAGTCTTGGTTTCCTCTGTGGTAAACTTTGGATAATTAAAACTTACACATGAAGTTGCCATGAGGGTTCAAAAAGGGACTTATCAGCTGGAAATATCAGACTATCTATCTCCACATAAGAGTTGCAAGTTCTGATAATACTATCTGAAAAGTGGCATAGATGAGGATGTCTTAGGCCCTGCTAAGTACTTTATATTCCTTAGCTCCTTCACTCCTGTGGATGGGCGCTAGGATTGTGTCTTCCGCACCCCCCTCCCCTTTACAGCTATGGAAACCAAGGCACAGAGATGTGAATCGCTTTAATAAGGTCTGATAGCTGCTGTGTGGCAGAGATGTGAGCCCAAGCCATTCTCGTCTTCGAATTTCCTTTCTAAGAATGGAATCCTCTGTTATTGCCCTTTAGAAGCACCCTGGCTTAAAACATCCTTCTTTAGAGAAGAGTCTTGGTTCTAAGAAATTATTTGTGTACGTGTGTCGGGTTACGTGTGTGCCACGTATGCATGTGCTCAGAGGGCAACTTGAGGGTGGTGCTCTCTGCTCCTACCATGGGTTCCAGGGATTGAACCCAGGTTGTCAAGAGTTGGTGGCAAGGACTTAACTCTCCGAGCCACCTCATGCTGGCCCTCACAGTTCATCTCTGATCCTCACCGAATTCACCCTATTTGACATTCCTGCTCATTTACTTCTGACCTTCAGAATCATCACTAGGGGCTCTGGCCTCTTAACAAGAATAAGCAAATATTCCCAAGGCTACTTATTCCTACATCTGAGATTCCAGGTTCTGGGAATCACAGTGTAGCCCTTCTTTTACCCCCACCCCCCCACCCCCCACCCCACCCCCCGACCTTCTTCCATCCTCTGGGTGACTCATTTAGAGATTTCGGAGTTGTGGGATGAAAGGAGATGTATTTATAGTCACGGTTCACACAAGAAACGCTCAAAGAGAATTCACCACGTGTCAACATCTTTATTTCCATCTCTTCTCATTTCTACCAACAACCTGTTGACCCATAGGAGAAAACAAGGCCAGTGACAGAGTGGACCAACGCACGTTCTAGGAACCTGAAGCCTATTTCTGTTGCTGGTTCCATGGGGGACTTGACAAGAGAGCTGTGGCTGGCTCCCATGGTGGCTCAGGGCAGCAATGGGGTTTCAGAGCACCCTTGGCCACCCGCCTTCAGTCTCCATCTTTGGGTCATTGTCAGTCACCTTGGAAGTGAGCCCTTTGGTTCCAAAGTCAATGGGAGAGTGAAGGCTTGTGGCTGGAAAGGTGACTCGGACTCATTCCCAGGTGACAGAAGTCAGTAGTGCTATTGCTGTCTGAAGAACAAGCTTCTACTGTTCTTGCTACTTCAATTCAAGGCAAAGCATCCTTGCAGGATGACTGTCTCTTGCTGCTCTGAGTGCAGTCCTTAGCTGAATGAGAGGCCTGGCGGGAGTGGGGAGGGGCTAACGAACAGTCTTTGAGGGGGATTATAGTGATGTCAACATAGATGGTGCTTGCTTTATATAAAGCTGGGTACACAGAAGCTCGAGTCTTCGTGCATGTATTTTGTTTTTTGTTTCTTTGTTTTTCCCCTGGCTTTGAAGAAGATAGTGTATTCTGGGTAGCTCCCTATAAAGAAACCCAGCCTTTCAGTGTTGCCCACACCAGACCCTGTTTGCTTTCAGATACCCGGGAATGGCATTCTGGGTATTTGAGAAAAGGGGAGGTACAGATGGATTGCACTAGAGCACAGTTTCAAATTTAAAAAGGATTATGGTCCATGAACCCCAGAAATGGTGGGTTGAGGTGTGAAGCTTTGAAATTCTAATTGCAGGCCAGTCTCAGGAGGTATATACTTACCAGAGCACAGTGTTTCATTGTCCATATATTGCTTTCGTGGCTGGAGGAGGAGGAGCAGATACATAACCCGCTCTTCAGAGGAAACTGAAACACCAATTGACGGCAGCAGTTTTGGGATCTCTGGTGAATTCAGTCAAGAACTAAATCCCTGGCTCTTAACAATCGTTAAGCTTAGCTTGCTGTGATAATCTTTATTCTTTCATCTGCAGAGCTGAGTGTACACACAAATCAGCTCCAGCTGGGAGAGCGCTGTGTGGTCACTTTTGACACACCTACTCTCTTATTTTTAAGTCATGGCGCCCCAAACGCAAGATGACTCGTCATGTCGGTATTAGGAGCCAAAGCTGTCCAGTCCAAGGCCCTCTGGGAACAAGCACACTTATTCTCCAAATCTAAGCTCTGAAGAACAGTTCATGTTTACTGCTTAATGCCACACACAGAGGAGTGCTGTCAGCCCAGTAGAAGTGACAGGTACCAGATGACAATTCCGAATATCAAAGCCCAGACTGGGTCACAGCCCAGAGGAAGACTGGTCCCTTTGGAGGGAAGCCCCAGTGCTGACTGCCCCCACCCCCCCTCCCGTGTGTGTGTGTGTGTGTGTGTGTGTGTGTGTGTGTGTGTAGCATAGGATTATGGAGACTCAGGGAGCTTAATTAGTCCAAGCTAGTAAGAGTCATATTCGTTCCGACCTACAGAATTTTCCAGATGCTGTGAGAAACGAGGTAGGGTTTCTTTTTGGGTTGTTTGTTACTTCAAAAGCTATATTTTTGTAGCCATGGCACAGGGGTGCTTCCAGTGACCCTCTAGATTCGGATTTTCAGTTGCCAAGCTCCTCCTACCTGTTTCTCCCTAAGAGCATCACCCTCCAGGTGCTGCAAACCAAACTTCTGAAGTCCTAAGGGAAGAAAGTACTCTGGTTTACGCTCGCCTCCTTCTTTATTCATTTTTTTTTAAAGGAATGGCTCTAAAGGTGAATTCCTCACACTTCTCTTTGCCAAGGAACTGTTTATTTGTGTTCATTGCCTTAGAAAGGTCTTCCTTTAGTAGGCTGAAACAATTCCCTGCATTGGAGATCACTGGGAAGAACCTCAGTGGAGGCACCTGCAGAGCCAATTTGGCCAAGGGAGGCGGAGTCAGTGTGTGTGTGTGTGTGTGTGTGTGTGTGTGTGTGTGTGTGTGATAAACAGCACACATTTTAAGCCATTTTGCCTATTCAGGGAGTAAGTCCTCATCCATAAAGTTTAACTGGGCATCCTGAGTGTCCTTGTGGGGAATCCAAAAGATTCCCCCAACCAACAGGTGTGGTTCACTCTCATTCTTTTCTGCTCACTTTGACAGAAGCCTTTTCTGAGCAGGCATTCTGCATGGTCCTGTCATTTTCATACCTCTGTCTACGCCACTTTATTGCCTGTTTGTCAGATCCTCTGCTGGAGAGCAGGCTCCGAGACTGCAAGAATATTGCCCTTGCTGACATCTCTCATCTTGGAAGTTGTGGGCGGGTTATAGGGTGATCCAGTTCCTTCCCGACATGCAATCTTCCTCTCCCTGCCGGTTCCCAGGCAAGACACGTCCTCACCGTGGGTCCCTGGACAGAAGGGCCGGAGATCACAACCTCTAGCCTTATAGGATGGTGAGCAGGCAGCCCTGGGTGGGCCACAGTGCCTGCCTTCCGAAGAAGGCTCGCATAGATGCCCGCTTACCTGTAGGCCAATACTGAGACACTTCCCAAGGCCTGGGTTGTTACTGTTGTTACTGTTTCCCAAATCAACTTCTTCCAGTCAGTGGTGAGAAATTAGATGGGTGTTTTTGACATCTGCCGGGGGTGAGTTGGTACTTTTCTCAGAAGAAATTTAGCTTATGCTTAGCAATGAAGAGCATTTGCACCCGAGAAATACTTTTGCATCTCCTGATCCTCGAAAAATTGTACAAAGACAGATTCAAAGTATTTTAAAATAGTCTTTCCGGTCTCCTGTGCACAAGGCAAAAGCATTGGTGTTCAGAGGGCAGCGGGACTGCGCCCCCGTCCCTCGGGCCTCGGCCCGCGCAAAAGGAGGCGGCTTTCCGGGCCTCGCTTCCTGCACCCACTAGGGACTAAAAAAGAACACGTACAACTTTTTTCTTTCTTGCTTTTTTTTTTTTTTTTTGTCCTCTCTTGCAAAAACGCTCGCGTAACCAGCTCTCTGCAGTAACCGCTCCGGGGGTGGCTCTGTGTGTGTGTGTGTGTGTGTGTGCGCGTGTGTGTGTGCTGTGAGGCGCGGTTCCGGAACCCCACGGGCACGAGCATCAGCACTAACGCGGGTGGTTGCGAGGTGGAGGCCGCGCGCAGGCGGAGCTGGAGGTGTGGGGCGGGGCGGGGGGGAAGGGGCGGGGCATGCGCCGCGCGTGCGCAGAGCACTTCCGTGTTTGTCCCCGTGACTGGCGCGGGCGCGCCCCCGCCCCCCTCCGCCGCGCCGCGGGAGCGAGCGCTCAGTCAGGCGGGCCTGGCCGCCTGTCCTCGCCGCAGAGTCGTCCATCCCGCCACGCCCCATCCCATCCCGTCCCGCCCCGCCCCGCCCCGCCCCGCCCCACCGCCCCCTGCGTGCGCTCGGGGAGGCGCGTCCCCGGCCGCCGCCCGCGCGCGCGCGCCGCTCGCAGTTTGAAGGGCGCCGCGCCGCTTGCTCCGCTCCTCTCCGCTCCGCTCCTCGCGCGCCAGGCCGGGCGCCGCGGCGGGTCGGGCTGCGCGCGTGGCGTTCATGAGCCGCCCGGCGGCCCCGGGAGCCTGCGCCGTGACTCACTCCCGCCCCCGCTTGTGTCTCGTCCCTCCCGCGGCAGGATGCCGGACCAGATCTCCGTGTCCGAGTTCATCGCCGAGACCACCGAAGACTACAACTCGCCCACCACGTCCAGCTTCACCACGCGGCTGCACAACTGCAGGAACACCGTCACGCTGCTGGAGGAGGTAGGCGGCGGCCTGGCAACTGGGTGGGCTGGGGCCCCCGGGGAGCCGGACGACTGGGGGAGCCACACCCCCTCCGGCAGCCCCCGGCCCTTGCTGTCCCCCTTGGCGACCCTTCCCGGGATCCTGCAGGCTTGAGAGCCCGGGGACTGAAGTGGGGAAGGACTGAGTGAGCTCTGGACGCCCCGAGTAAAAGAGAGAGATCCTCTTGTCTGTCTTGCACCCTGTCTGGATGCCAGGCAGTCTGCTCAGCGCTTCCACATCATTGTGACCCTTTCCTCACCCGCGAAGTACGTGGCGTCAGGCCACGGAGGGCAGAAAGGCGAGGCTGCGTGGCCAAGGTCACCAGCCAGAGACTTGGAGATGGGCCGTGAATGCACTTCTCCGCAGCCCCGCGGACCAGGCAGGCTTAGCTTTAGAGATAAGAGCTGGTGGAAAACCCCAAAGGAATAAAAGGGAACTCGGATTGAGACTGTTGCCATCCCCTGCCTGTGTCTGCTAGTCCCCTGTTACTAAAGTGAGCAGGAGCCCATTTGGAAGGAGGTCTGTACAAACAGGTCCCCGCCCCGCTCCCCTTGCTCCAGTGTCTTTGGTTTTCAGGGGCTCAGGGTTGCTGCACCAGATCCGCAGGACACTCCGAAGGTTCTGGTGAGAGAGAGAGCTGAAGCCACTGCGGTCTGCAGAGCTGATCAGACTGGTAGATGGGACTAGAAGCTGCAAGAAGCCCAGCCTGTAGCAGATGGATGTCCAGGGGCGGGGGCAAGGGCGAGGGCAAAGCTATATTCCTTTATAACAGTTTTAGATTAATGATAGAGTTTGGTGGGTGAGGAGAAACCTGTAAACCCAGGTTTACAGCTACATAAACAAGCCTGCGAAATCTCGGTGAAAATAAGGCAGCTTCCCAGAAACTCAGTGCAGTTTCTCAGTGCCCCAGTACACTAATCTCATTCTAGGCAGCCAGGCCTATCCTAGCTGAAAATGACAGTGAAGGCAGGAAGAGAGTTTCCCCCAATAATTATGTGCTTGGTTTATTTGAGGTTTGGAGAACTTTTTTTTTTTTTTTTTTAAATTTAAGGCTACCATTTCTTTATTTACCAGCCCTCAGTGATATAGGGAATCTTGAGCTTCTGCCTTTGGTACTCATGCTGTCCAATGTATGGAGAAACAGTATTTGGATGGGTAGGGTATGGAATTGTTAGGAGGTGGAAGGCATCTGTTGTTCCAGGGTCCTGTGTTGCCCACCTGCCAGGTGCTATCAACTAGTTTGTTTTGTTCCAGTTTTATTCCTGTTAGGGTTGCTTCTACGGTATTCTCCGGAGTCATTGTTGAGTGATGGAAATGAATGTTGAAGTGGGTGGAGAAATACCACCTAACTACGTGTATTTGCAAGCCAGCGGTAATGTCCCCCCCCCCCCCCGTCCCCCCCCCCCCCCCCCGCATCCCGTCAGTGGCCTGATGGTTAGTTATCAGGACTTAAACAGAGCTGCCAGGCATTCAGCCTCATAATGGTTCTGCCCTTCACGTATTGCTGAGGAGTTGGCCGGAACATGCCCATCTGGGAGAGTGTGGCCATCCTTTCCGTTTCTATGTGGATAGGCCTCTAAAGGGTTTCACACTGATTAGACTGTGGGGCTGTTTTCCTTCCAGATAAAGTCTTCAGTGCCTGTTAATAGAGCTGCCAGTTATTGTAACTTTTCTGCACACTCAGATACTGTTACTGTATTCTGTTTGTGCAGCAGATGATAAGGGCGTTTGGTGTGCTGCTTGTGGGGGGTGCCTGCTGAAGTAACATTTTAGAGTAGGGCTTAACATCCATGACCATCCGCCTTAATCTTAGTTTAAGGTAGCTACATTTAAGTGCAAATGCAATAAATAAGGTTTTGTTTGTTTTGGTGTCCTGTCCCCCCCATGACCTTTGAACTTAAGAATTGGAACCAGCCTAGAAATTTCAAAAGTGACATATTAGAATACAATGATGTACGCTTGTCTCTAAAACATATCAGGAAAAGTTGCATTTATACCAATTATGCAGTAGTTAGTAATAGAATCTTATCTGAACTTGAGTACAGTGTTGGTTAAGAAATCGTTTTTTCCCAGTGTGTATCTTTTAACCCTTGAATCATATTCTGTGATGTTGGACTTTGTGTGGTGAAATACATATATATGAAATGTATGTTTAGTTTCTTATTGTTGGATAATCACAAGGTTGAATATTTTATTTTTTCTTTCAAGCTTACATATATGGAAAAGCTATAGTATTATGGACATCTTAAGTAGATCATCCCAACCTGGTACTTTAGTATTAGGAGGCTGGGTGTCGTGGGTCATAACTGTAATCCTAGCCATTGGGCAATATAGGTAGGAGGATTCTCCACAAACTTGATGCTAGCCTGGCCTACCTAATGAGTCCCAGACCAGCCAGGGCTACACAGTAGGACCTTATTTTTAAAATTCCTAGGCCCCGGGGCCTGCTGTAGACATGGCAGCGTACACTATGATGCCAGCCCGTGGAGACTGAGCAGAAGGTTGTCAGTTCATAGCCAAGGATACATAGGAAGACCCTGTCTCAGCAAATAAAAGATTGGGGCGGGGCACAAGAATTACTGCTCCTAAAATAAAAGGGAAAAAAAATGTGAACATACCAGGAAATTTTGTTTGCATATACTTCACAAGTGAGAGATTTGGAAATTGCAAGAATTTGGCTTGTGTTATTTTGTGGTTATTCTTAGAAAAAGAATTTTTGGGTACTTTTTTTTTGGAGGGGGGTGATGTGGAAACTCTAGAATAGGGAGTAATTTGGGTAGCTTGGCCTTCTGTTTGGAAACAAGGCTTTTCCTAGTTCTGGTAGTTAAGAATTTCCTGTTTATTTGTGACTTTGTCTGCTGTTTATATGACGAATTAACACACATGGGGTTCAACTAAAAACCTGTGAAAGCGCCAAGCTTGGAACCCCAAATTGATTAATTCAGGGTTAACACTTTCCCCTCTTGCATATCTCTGTCAAACAGTACACCATGTGGTGCAGATGCTGCTGCTTGTGTTTAAATCCCCCTGGGATGTGCACTCTGGGAAATTAATCAGATACCACGGTAAGAAGAGGCTAAGAGCTTACTTACTTCAAGGCTTCCCCTTTGGGGCTGGAGGACACATATGGTTTGGAGAGTCACGCTTTGCCTGGGACACATTCTTTTGAGAGGCTGGAATGGGTCGGCTGGGGTTCTGCTAAGGTTTCATCCTGCCCTCTCTGTGTTTTCCAAGCACAAGGCCAACATGTTGCTTATTCAGGAGCCAGAGCATACTGGTGTATGCTATTCTGCTTGTGACCCTTTGGAAGTATGGCTAAGTGGCCAGAAGACAAGGTTTTCATGAGAAAGGAGCAAGCAGCCATTTTGGGAACGTGGACCAAGACACTGGGATGCATTATCCCTTTAAAGACTGGGAGTGGCCAGTATTTAGCACCTTGGATGTGAAGGAGAACGCATCATAGTCCCTGGGGGAGGAGGGGGTCTGCCTGGTTACCTGATACAGGGCTAGCATTTTACTTTGATGCTGGTGGAGGAATAAGCTTTGTCCATTTCTTTAGCTGCTGCTCCATATAAAGGCCAGCTGCCAGCTGTAGACACACAGCATACATGGTAACTTGTAGTCAGCTGTGTAGACCTACATGTGTCCTCTGTGTAGCGTCTACATGTAGAACTGTATGGAGCAGGACTGCTCTTATCTTCACTTAACTGCGAAGAAAGTAGAGGCCCAAAGAGATAATCTGTCTCCAAGGTTCTGTTAGTAAAACATTCTAAACGTCTGCAGTCATGTTTCTGACTTTGTAGTGCGTAGATGAGACTTCACTTGTGTCATCCTTTGCAGTTTTGATCTCATGAAGAGGTAGCTTTTCTGCCTGCCCATGTTCCAGGGAGTTCTTAATAGTGATATTTAAGTATAATACTTCTTCGAGGGTGTGGATGTGGGTTTCAGATTGAAATGTGAGAACTTACATAAGTGACCTATGAGCAGCATCTGCTCAACACATCTTTGGGGAGCATCTGTGTGGTGGTCATGTTGCCAAGTCCTGCTGCATGTGGTGCAGGGCTATTTTTTGGATTCTTTTATGGGAGCTAATGGTGTTGAAGAAAAAATTTAAAAGTCATAATTCTCATAGGACAAAAAGGTTTAATTCATAGATGGGAGAATTAATACAAAGTGTTCATCATAGCAATATAAGCCAAGTACTGCACACTGCTTTCCTGTCAGTATACACACTGTTGAGTGCATTCTACTGCTAGGCTCAGGGATTCAGAGATGAGTGACTGTGTCTACAAGATGCCCTGGAAAAGCCTTTCTAAGGGAGCTGGATGTCAGGTGTGGTTCTGGCTTGGAGACTTGCCTTAATTAGGTGTTTTGAAAGCTTAGAACCATTTGATTAAAGGTTGCCAGAGGTCTCTTTGCTAGTAACAGTAGCAGCAATTGTCAGCTATTCATGTTCCCACTGTGTGCTAGTACTATATACACTATTTTTAAAGATTTACTTTTATCTTATGTATTATCAGTGTCTGCCTGCATGTATATATTGTAAACCTTGTATGTGCCTGTTGTCTGAAGAGGGTGTCTGTCCCTTGGAACTAAACTTAGCGAAGTGCGTCCCCAGGTGACGCTGGGAACCAAACCCAGGTCCTTTGTAAGAGTAGTGAGTGCTCTTAACCGCTGAGCCATCTCTCTAGGCCCCTGTCCCTCCATATATTTAATTTAATGCTTGAGCTATTATTGCTAATACTTCCATCTTTTAAACACACACACACACACACACAGAGTTTATACCAACTGTGGAATGTTGTCTGCCAGCCAGACTTCCTCTGTAAGTGTCCCTCTACTCTGAAGTTTTGATCACACTATTGGGTATGGTCTTCCATATTGATGCCTGGAGATCTGGTCTTTGATAAATAAGGTTAGCTCTCAAGTGCTGATCTGTGAACTCTAACGCCCAGGAATTCCAAAGCCTGGTCTTAATGTGTTCAGGAGCTAGTCAGTCACTTACCTTCAAAGAGTATGCCAATTTAGACAAGAAATAACATCAACGGAAGCCCTTCTCTGGAGGGTTCAGAGGCCCTGGGCCCTTTTGCCTCAAGTAGGAGAAAATGTATTTGGGTGTGTTCCTGACCTCTTGAAGATAAACCAACAAAAGATAGTTCTTCCCGTGATGCCAGTGTCCTTTGTAGATGTCTAGGCTCTAGAGACCAAGCCTCCGATCCAGTCTGGGAGTGATTAGGGTATGTTTTCTCAGAAACCAGCAAAGGTCAATGACTGTTTGCTTCCTGAAATGGGGAGAGCAGCTTCCCTTGTGTGCCAGAACTCACGCGCCCTAGGGCAAGGCATGAATCTGCCAGTCCTATATTCCACACTAATGCTATGTGCTCTCATGTACATCTTCAGTATTTTAAAATCATTGTTTTCATCTTCACATAATAAAAGGCCAGTTCAATTCGATCATATTAGCATTATCCTTTCATATATACATAAAAGCTCAGGTTAAACGTCAAAGATCTCCTAGTAGGGTGGGCAACAGACTTGGGCTTTGAATGCAGAGTATATGAATTTAAAACCAGATTTATTTTCTGTATATTTCAGAATTTTAAAATAAGATTTAGAGAGGGGAGAAAAGACAAGCTAGTTGCTCTAGTCTACTTAGGCCTCTCCGTTAATGTTCTCTTGTTTTGGTCATACATGGTGCTGCCAACAGTCTTCCGTAAGGCTGATCAGCTACGTAGCTTCCAATTCTTTCCTGGCATATGTATGCTGGAACCATTGGCCAGCCTTTTGCCTATGCACCTCCACTGTTGTGGCTGAAGAGCTACGACTGAAAGTTGTAGCTGTGGTAGGCCTCTTAAGAGCCTGTCTGTCCTTGAGCTGCCCAGTCATCCTCATCCACCACCTCCCTTGTACAGGATACTTGTTGCTAAGGAATCACTGAATTTAGTTGAGTTAAAGGGAACTCGAGTGATATCATCTGGCCGTGTGGAGGCTCTGTCTCCCAAGAGGTCCATGAAAGCTGTGTTGAATATCTGATGACCAGTTGCAATATTACCTCGGCTAGTGTAATAATTCCATAGTGCATCTGATTTGGACTCTTCCCTGATCAGGCTAGTAGTATGGTGCTGATCATCTTCCGCTGATCACAGCCGCCTACAAGTGAAGAGGCAAAGGGTCACTCTTACTCAGCTTACTGTTCACCAGAAGAAACTTTGAGCTTTGCATCCCTGGCTAGTAAAGCTGATACTGCACAGATTTCATCAGTCCTGTTAGTTTCCGTGTGGAATCTTGAGGTCTAAATATGAGGAGGAACGTAGGCAGGGGTTTGAATTCAGGGCTCTTGACTCTTTATCTAGTGCCCTTTGTACTTGGCTGTAAGAGGCGAGAGTCTTCTCCAGCATTACTCTCTAGCTTCTAGAGAGAAAACCTGGAATAAGCTTAACATTAGGAAGCTCATTTTGCACATACCAGTCTCTGATTTAAGTGTTGGTCTCTAAAAACATTATGCGAGGCCATGGCACATTTGATACTGGCCTAAGAGGGTTAGGGTTAGGGTCAGGGTTAGCTGTTCAGACTCTCCAGGCATTTGCAAAATGCCTTGTATGGTGGTCTGTGAAACCTGGAGTGTTGGTTTCCATGTACCTAGTCATTTGAGGATTTCTTGGCACATGTATTCTAGCACGTGTTACTTAACCATGAGTAAGCCATGGTGCTGGAGATGATATCTAAGCCTCTGTTTTCCCATTTGATAAATGGCATCCTTTTGAATAGCAAAGGAGATAATGCCCACGAGGCACTCTTCAAGTGATTTCATGGCCTGATAAAGGTGGCCAGTGAATACCAAAGTGTGTAGTCAGTGTTCCTCCCATAGGGCAGGAGTCCGAGGAGAGGCCAGAACATTCCTTAATGAAAGCTCTACCAGTGGACCAGTAATGACACATGGATTGGTAAGGGGGAGGTTCCTGCCATGTTAACTTCAGGTCTTTTAGTTCCAGGATCTGTTTATTGGGCAAGTTACTGAAGCTTTCTTTGTCTCTGTGTCCTTATGGGAAGAGTGAGTCTGTATGTAAAGCACTGAGTACTGCCTGGCAAGGCGGCTGCTGTGTGCTTCATGGCTCTTATCCTCAGTTGCTGCTGAGGATTGTTGTTGTGTAATTGAGACAACAGTTGGTAGACGTGTTTTGGAAAGGTAGGTGATGAGGAGGTCAGGTGACAGCACCAACTCTGTGTGCTTCAAGGACCGGGTTGTGGAGGAACAGATGGGACCAAGAGGAGAGCCAGGGCAGAACTAAAGATTTGGACTATTTTGTGGCTCATGCTCATAGCCATGTTGAGCTGAAATAAACTGCTAGCTCAGTGTAATTGTATACTTAGCCCTTACGTGAGGGAACCAGTGCCTGGTGTTGCCTTCTGACTCAGGCTAGTTTGATAGGCTCCTTGTGCAGCCTCATGGCTCTTGCCTTCTCTAGTCACTGCTAATTGATTGTTTACTTCCACATATCCGCAGGGTCCCTTCCATTGATGCATCAAATTCTGGGCAACACTGTTCTTTTGATTTTGTTGGGGTTTGGGGTAATGAGCTATGTTGTTACATAATGGATGCAGAGATTTGCTTGTGTCCGTTTCGGCGGAGGCACATCTGCCTTGGTCCTACCTGGAATGCCGCGTGCTTTGCTCATTATAGCTTGAAGCACTAAGACCACAAGGAATTCTATTTTGATTCGGAGGCAGGAGCTTTAGGGCGGAAAGGATCTTTCTTTTTAGTCAAGACATAGAGTTGCCGCAGTCTCCGTAAAATGAATTTTAATTGTGTCTGGAGTAAGGGTGGCTCAGCTTAGGAGCCACATGACTCTGCTTGTTTTAGCTAAGTGCACGAGTTCACAGTGGACCCTTCCTGGGCCTGAGCACCATCTGCGCAGCCCCGTGCCACGGTGCTGTCTGCGGTCAGTTACATAAGAACTGAATGTTAATGCTGAGGCTACGGTATAATTTTCCCCAAAGAACTGAAGTATGTGTCCCTTTGATAAGACAGTACCCAATTTAGCCACCCAGAAGCTAGGAAAACAAAATCAGAACCTTATGGCTCAGGGAGGTAAGAACCACAAAACAGTTGGAATTCAGTGCCAAATACTGCAGAAAGCGAAGAGTTGGCTAAGTTAATGGAGACTATTTCTTACCCTGCCAGATGTGAAGAAAATATAAGCTCTTCCCAACTCTACTATTAACACAGCAAAGATACCTTGTATTCCTGTAACCTCATGCCCCAGGGGCCTCAGACTAGGATGACTGTAGTGAACATACCCAGTATGCAGTAGGCTGTAATAACAATGGTGATAATTCTCTTGTTATGGTGTGAGCTCAGCAAAGCTGGAAAAAAACAAACTGGAGTCCATCCAGTCCTTTAGTGGATGATGATGCTGGAGCCCAGAAAACAAAGGTATATATGTCCTTTTTGTAAATTACGGGTCTCTAACCCTTCCTCCCATAGATATATACTTAAAGCAAAACAAACAAACAAACAAACAAAAAACAAACCAAAACAAACAAACAAAAAACATAAGTAGAACTAGTTCAACAGCATTTGAATTTGTTGGAAAGGTTCATAGAATATTCTATGGGACATGTAAGGAAGAATGACAGTCAATCAAGGTACTACTTTTCTAGATTACTGGCCGATAGGTTAACACTGGTCCTATACTACCCCCCGACACCAGTTGGTATCTCTGTGCCCTGCTATGGGAAGCTCTAATTGGCCCAGTTTGCATCAGCAGATCACCTCTGGTCTGGTCAGCTTTGGGCAGAATGATGGACCTGTGACTTTTCAGGTTAAGCTTTCCCTCACCCGTTCATGATGGTCCTTAGAGATGGGAGGAGGCTAGGAGCACACATCTGCACAGCCGACACAGCAAGGCTGGAACAGAGATCCAGATTTCCTGGCTTCCCGTTCATGTTTTCTTTGAAGTAAGAGTTGGATGGAGACAACAGGGCCTTATGTCAGGAGAGCCAGTAGGTAATGTCAGGTAGGTAAAGTGCCTGGTGTCTGATGACACTTAGAAGACAATATTTTTTCTGTACTTCCCTCTGTAAGCCTTAGCGCTCGTTGACCCTTCTACTCTATTCGTTAGGCCTGTGGTTAGAGAACTGTGCTGCCCAGTTTTAGCTTTGCAGATGTGGTCAAGAAAGACCAATAATCTAATCCAAAGTGATGACATGGCGCTCTTTCAGCAGTCCTTCCACAGGTACACAGGATGGATGGAAGACTAGGCAATCTAGGTTCTCTTTGCCTGGATTGGCTTTCTCCCAGTGTGGAGTACCCAAGATGGAGAAGAACTAACAAGGGCTAACAGCTTTGCTCCCATGGAATGGCTTCTTCACTATCCAGTTACATGAGGAAAAAGTCTGCTTTTTTTTTAAGAGGGTGGGGGCTTCTTTTATATTTCTTTAAGCATTTCTTTTTACGAATTTCATTTCCTTTTTCTTGTGATGTTTATTCACATTAGTAGCGTTTACATAAAATTAGATACTCCTTATTTCTACAAAGTGCAAATCAAAGAGCTGCTCAATGCTGGCCCAGCAGCTGCTCCTACTTTAATAATAGTAATATTTTTCACAGCAAAGCACGTAAGCTCACTGCCTCCCAGCACATGGAACAGAGCCAAGTTGAATAACGCTGTCGCTGCCCCAAGGCTTCTGCATCTTGGGTATAAGCATGAGCAAAATCAGATTCACAAACAAAACCACTACAATTAGGCATCTAGTCTGCCGTGGGCATTGGGTTGGGCACTCTACAGACTACTCACTTTCATACTTTCAGCCACTCTGAGGCTCCGTTTTATGGATGATTGAACTAGGCTTAGGTGATTCGGCTAGTTCATGCCGATTCTTACTCAGACTCATCTTAAAGAGGTACCATGCATGTATTAGCTGTGTGAAATAGAGACAAGAGAAAATGAGCTTTTGCTGAATCGAGCTATTTATGTTCAAGTTGGTTTTTTGTTGTTGTTACTGTTAATGTTTTTTTTTTTCCCCTAATTTTCCTCATGGGGCCAAAAAAAAAAAAAATGACAAGTAGATTTTCTTCTGATTTTAGAAGGACCTTATTCATGATAGGCTGATTACTCATGTTCATATTTGTCTTTACCTTTTTCTTTTCTTTTTTATCTTTCTTACTACAGTTTTCTTTTTTTTTAATATCACTGTTCTCTCTCTCTCTCTCTGTGTGTGTGTGTGTGTGTGTGTGTGTGTGTGTGTGTGTGTGTATCTGTTAAGTCCATTTAGTATTGCTTCTATGTGTGTCTAGAGCTGACCACCAGGGCCTCATCCCTGAGGAAGGCTGATGCTTCCTCTCTCAGTAGTCATTAACTGTCTGTAGCTCATCATCTAAGAGTAGGACCTCGAGATTCCTCATCCACTTTGGCTTGACAGCTGCTGTTGTCATCGTTCAGGTCTTGTTTAGGCAGCCATTTTGTTGGGATTTCATGGCTGTAACTTGCGTGTCATAGAGAAGACATAACTCTCCTATAAGATACCCTGGTTCTCTGGCACTTGCAGTCTTTCCACTCCGTTTCTGTGATGTTCTCTGAACCTTAAATGTAGGGGTAATGTTGTAGATGAATCCATTGGGGCTGGAACTCTACAGCCAGCTGGTTTCTGCATTTTGACTAGTTGTAGCTTCCTATTATGGTTGCTATCTGCTGCCAAAGGAAGCTTTTTTGTTGAGGGGTGAGAGCTACACTTACCTGCGGGTGTAAGGGTAAGTATTTAGAATGAAGTTAGAAATTATATTAGTTTAGAAAAGTGGCAGTAGTAGATTTTCCTTCTAGGTTCCATGGCCAACTATCTTTACTTTTAAAAGACCGCAAATACCACAGTTCTAGTGCCCCTCCCTTTTTAAACCTTGTTGGCACTCAGATATTTGGTTAAAATTATGGAAGTGATTATTTGATTTACAATTCTTGAAAGCAAATCTGGTAAAGGTTTCTGAATGTGGCCGAGTTTGTGTCTTTGGACTTTGACTATATGGCAATGGATTAAATGGTGCATTCAGATTTTTTGAAGATGTGCCACAGCCAGTTTGAACACCATGCTAAATTTATTATGTGCCCTTTTGTCTGAACTAACTGTGCTATCCCACCAGTAACAGTGATAGCTGTCACTTTCTGTTCTAAGGATCTTGAGGTTGCTCTTTCCCTGGCCTGGTGTCATCTAGGACACGATGGAGCCAGTGATCCAGCCTGGGTTCCATGGCTTAACCATTTCTCCCCTTTGCTGCCCTTCTTTGCTTGTTGTTAGTGGTACAGAAGCAGAGTACCAGTAACCTGGAGATTCTGCTCAGCATTTATTTTCTAAACTACCTAAACTGTCTGGTTCTTTTTCACGGGCATAAGGAGTGAATCTGCCTTGCTGTCTAAGCATTTTTGCTTCTGATTAAGTCAACAAGACATTTCTCTGACTGAACAGTCCTTCATGTTAAAGCATTTCTTGTTACTAAAATAAAGTACATGAGGCTGCATTTCAAGGGATCAAACCCAATATGTTGTGTGTTTATCAAGTACTAAATGAACTTCAGAGGCCTAGGTATCTTTAAAAAGGAAAGAGATTTACTCAGCTCACAGTTCTGGAAGTGTGAATCATACGGCATCAGCATCAACATGGCTCTCTGGTACAGACTGGGAGTCGTCAGCATCAGAGTGGGCAGCATGTACAAGAGGAGCCTGGGAAGTTCTAACACTTCAGCACCACCATGCTTTCCAACATCAGCTTTCCAACATGTGGACCCTTGACGAAACACTCATCCGCACCAGAGCCCTGCAGTAGTGACTTCCTTAGGTGCCACCTGACACTCAGTGAGAGTAAAAGGTGTGCTGGGGGTGGGGCTGATGGACTTGGGGACATCTTGGGGAAGAGAAGAATAGGAAAAGAGAATGAAGGTGACTTTTAACTTGTCTTTCTGAAGGCTGACCGAGGATTTTGGGGGTTTTGTGTGTGTGTGTGTGTGTGTGTGTGTGTGTGTGTGTGTGTGTGTGTGTTTCCCTTTTTAAGCCAAATTACAGTTCAGTTTTTGTCCTTGATCCTTGGTTCTTAGGTAGAGAGCCCTAGCCACCTTGTCAGGTGAATTGGAAACATTTGAGGTGTTAAAACAGCCCTGTCCATTTTGTCAGGTGAATTGGTGGTAACATTTGAGTTTTATCGATCGGGATAGTTTTAGAGAAGGTACTTTCTTCGTTCCGAATTTTTCAGAGAATCACTCTTAAGTCTGATCCAGCCTCTGAAAATGTTGGGCCTCTCTGTGAGTGTGCTTTAGGAGCATCTTTCGTGGTGGGATAGCAGCCAACGGGCACACTCTTGTTAGGATGTGCTTAGTTACAAATACCCAGCTTTGTTTCATTCTTTCTTGAGAAGTCTCTTGTAGCCCAGCCTGGCCTTGGACCTGCCTTGTAATCAAGGATGACCTTGAACTTCATCCTCCTTCCGCTACCCACACGTGCTGAGATTACAGAAGTGTGCCACCACTCATCTCAGGCCAAGCTCATAGTTGAATGCCTTTGCTGTTTCCCTTCTTGATGCCAGACTTTTCCTAAAGTTTATAAAGCCAGTCGTCTAGGAAAGAGTCTTATGACTTAAGTGTGTATCTAGCACTGGACCATACAGTAAGCTAAAGATGCTGCACTAGTTAATCTATCAGTCTCCTCTGATAATTTTTGCCAGCTGTGGAAATAGACTTCAGAGATGCAAATCACTTCCCTGTAGTGAAAGCTTTGGAATTTTTCAGATGAGATGATGAGGAAGCTCGGCAGTGGGCAGCTCCATCATGAAGGGGGAAAGAACCAAGATTGAGCCTAGGATTATCAGACTTTTCAAGTCTCCCAGGCTCTGTTCTTCCCTCTCTCTGCAGCTTCCTGCCCAGGGCCCCACAGTTGGTGCTCAGGCAAGCATGCTCCTGTGCTTAGACACTGTGGGTGTTTGATGTGGGCTTAACTGGGAATGAGCCTAAGTAATGTACAAGACTGTTGATACTGACACCTGAACCGTATGTCATTTTAGGGAACATGGTGGACTTCTGTATGTCCTGTGAGCAACCACGCATCCTGTTGTCATATGTCTCGTTCGCTCTGGAGCTGCCTGGTGGGAAATTAGTGTCCATTTCACTTTCTGCTGTAACGCGTGATGTCACTTGACTTAGGTCTTAATTTGATCTGTTAGGCCCTAACACACATCACGAGCAACGTCACATTAAATACTGATGAACTCTAAAACACAGCCAACCATGAACTCTCCCCAAGAAGGGAAAAGTAAAGCATGTAGCATTTCCTTGCAGTGAAGGTGTCTGGCAGTGTAGCAGTATCTATCCATCGCAGTGATTGAACAGCCGCTAGCCTTGAAGAACTGTTACATCTTAAAGCCTGTTTATTTACTAAGCTTTTCTTTGGAACTTAATGCTGTGTTAAGTTCTTTCTGCAAACACCTAACAGTCCTTTATATTGTATAAGGAGAGAGTAGATGCTTAGAGGAGATAAGTCTATCTGAGTTGAATAACTCTCATCTGGTAGAGCTGACTCCCTGATAGCATATTGTTGCCATAGGCATCATAGCAAGTTACAAAGGTAGATGTGGAACAAATGATTTTAAACTTCATGCCTACATGCATTTTATGCACCAAGGTACAAGAGGTACAAGAGTATGAATGCCAGAAACACTTACTGATGAGATTATTAATTTCTACTTCTACTTTTTCTCCTAGAGTACTTCTAATCTGAAGGCAGCATTAGGGAGTTGCTCTCCACCCAGCTAAAATTGGTACCCAGTGTGAGTTACTGTGCGTTTATTTCTGAAGCTGCAGTCCTTGCTTCTCTAGGGCCTGACCTTGTTTGATTCTTTGTCCACCAGGTTGTTATGCTAGTCTGTCTTCTGCCTCCCAGGACCTGGTATCTCTTCATCCCCTGGGAAGTAGCCTTTTTCTGTACACACACCCATTCTTCCTCACCATTGTATGAGAGAGCACTCACCTTTCTCTAAGCAATGTCTCCAGGTTTTTGTCATGCGGGACCCACCAGACTATTCCCACATCTATCCAGTTACTGTTTTAAGATTTTTTAAAAAACTATTCTTCTCTTTGTCTCCAAAGCCTGACACACAGCTGAATGACAGCATCTGAATGAATAAGTGAAATGCACACATGCATGTATGCACACATGTACACTTCTGGTTGTGAGCCCTGAGTAGGGTGTAGCTCAGGATGGGAGAGTCTGGAGAAGCTCTGAGAGGCTGAGGAGGTGTTAGGTGGAACTGCTGAGTTCAGGAGAAATAATGCAGTCTTGGAGTTGTAGAGCCAGAGGGAGTCTTTAGAGGTCATAGGTCAACTGCCTCATTTTCCAGATCACTGAGATCACTCCTCAGCCCTGAGTTCACAGCCACTGCCTGCTGACCTTAGGGGCACGGAGCCAGACTAAAGCTCTTCAAGTTAGTGCTCTCATCGGTTCAAACACCTGCCAATTACCAGCGTATATTCTGTTTTAAGTGATTGGCTTTGTTTTGTCTTTGAGCCTTGGGATGGTTTTTGTCATAAACAATGCTATTTTAAGAAGACTTATTAGGCAGTGAGATGGAATTTTCCAAGCAGAAAAGAGCAGCACCACGTTGAACTTTATGGTTCACATTGGCTCCTTCCTGCTCCTGACTCCCTTGTCTTCGGTCCTCTCACAGTTCTCTGCATCTGCTCAAAACTGCTCACTCATATCTGCCTGTTCACCATAAGGAGGCGCAGAATTATTTGTCCCCATCTATGGCACATGTTTTTGTTTGTTTGCTTGTTTTTTGCTTAAAGGTTTCCAGCACTTACATTTATATGACACTTTCAGTTTACAAAGAGCCTTCCTGTGTATTGTCTTAGCACTGAAGCAGTTGACAATTCAGAGAAGTCAACTCAGTCTCTCCAAGGGTGGGAGAGTGCTGGTAGGTGCTGAGGACAGGTGAAGTGGCTCTCATCTCCATGGCAAGCAGAGACTTAGTGTCTCCCTAATACAGAGTTGCTCTACCAGTATGTGTCCAGCCTACGGACGCATCCTTGAACCTGAGACTTAGAACCCCCATCTCTTCAGATGGGCTCTTCCTGACTGTCACTGTCCCTACCTTGTGATTTTTATTTCTTAGAAAGGCTCTCATATATCGCATGCTGGCCCTGAACTTGCTATGTAGCCAAGGATTATCTTTATCCCTTTGCCGTCTCCAACTGGGATTAAGGTATGCACATCTACACTGGTCTTTATGAAGCGGGAGGGATTCAATTCAGGGCTTCAGGCATGGTAGGTGCCTGTCGCTTAGACTACATCTCTGACTCCAGCCTTATGGTTTTGATTGTGAGCCCATCTACTTCAATTCTGTAGAAAGAGCTCAGCAACAGCTACCCTGGGGGGCCAAGGAATGAATTCTCAGGTGGGTTATGATCTGCTAAAGTAGAGAGCAAACCAGATCACCAGCACCCAGCTAGAGCTGCTGGCTCTCTCCAAGAATCACTGGTGTGGCCGGGAGCTACAGTTCTCAGCTGCAGACACCCAGGCTCAGCCATGGTGCATGGTTAAGGGGGGATATAGCACAGGGTACACAATTTCTTGTTACACCTTACTGTCTGTTTCTAGTAGCAGAAATGAGAAATTCTACACAAGTTTTATCATAAGCCATCATCCATCAGAGTAGCTGTAGAGAACCTCAAGATTGAACTGGTTGGTTTTTGATGTTTCTTCATAGGGGGATATAGGAAGCATCATTGGCCCCTCCCTGATCTTAGTCACACACCCCCCCCCCCATGTATCTCCCATCTGGCTGAATATAATTCTGTCCCCAATTGCATGTGGCCACAGAGTCTCTGAAGCTGCTAGAGATTGTGGAAGATTAACTGGGGGTTGAGGGTTGGGGGCATGGGACTCCGTCTGTGAAACTGTGTGGACTTGTTATCCATATTGTATTGAGACTTCTGTAGTTGTGACGTTCCTTTCGGAGTTTTTCATGCTTCTATAAAGGACCCCTCTCACCCATACTTGGTAAATAGTACCAGTAAGTGCATTGATTCTCCAAGTTGGGTCTTAGTGGAATTGTTTTGGTACTTAGACAGAGTGGACAGGTGTCTTAGCTACTGTTCTATTGCTGTCTGCTTGTCTATCATGACCAAGTTATAAAAGAAAGCATTTAACTTGGGACTTAGAGTTCTAGAGGTTAGATTCCATGACCATCATGGCAGGGGGCATGGCAACAAGCAGGGAGGCATAGGAGCTGTAGCCAAGAGTTTACATCTTAATCCACAAAAACAGGCTAGAGAGGGAGACTAGGTAACGGGGTATGGTGTGGGCACTACCAATAAGAGGTCTCCTCCAACAGGGCCCCCTCTCCTAGCCTTTTCCAGATAGTTCCCCCAACAGGGGACCAAACATTCACATATATGAGCCTGTGGAGGCCGCTCTCATTCAGACCACCAGAGTAGATGTTATTGCATCTCCCTAGGGAAAGTATTCTTGCAAAAGATTTGCATGAAACGACTAGCCAGGGGCATTAGAGATATTGCAGGGTTTGCTGGGTTATTGGGCACTAAAATTGTCTGGGAGAAGCTGGGTGTGGTGGCACACACCTTTAATCCCAGCACTGGGAGGCAAAGGCAGGCAGATCTCTGTGAGTTCGAGGCCAGCATGGTGTACAAATCAAGTCCAGGACAGCCAGGGCTATATAGAGAAACCCTGTCTTGAAAAGAAAACAAACAAACAAACAAACAAAAACTATCTGGGAAAGGTTGCAGTAATGTCCCTGTAGTATTGTCCCCTCTTTATTTACTGGACAGGCAAGCTCTGTTGTTGCTACTGGCTTTTCTTTGTTGAGTACTCTTTGTATAGGCAGGATACTTTAAGTAGCAGATAATTTTTATTTAATGCTTGTTCAATGTGGTTAATTCAGTCCACTTATTTAAACCTCACAGCTGCTGGTTAAGGTAGGAACTGTTGAGTGCGTTACTATCACATAGGAAAACTTGCCATTTGGGACAGGTTGCCTAACTTCTGTGGTTAGGCCTCTCCTCCAGACTTACCCTGTAAATAGGTACCTTAGTGTCAAAATGGTATTTGTACTGTGCTCCTGTGTGAGTTCTGAGAGTGCAGTGAATGAGTGTAGGATGAAGGGAAGAGCTTAGACTTTCCTAGCCCTGATCTAGGACAAGCCATTTCAGCCCTTGGAGCCTTTTCTTTACCTGTAAAGTGAATATATTTGTTTAAAAGATTATTGTGGGCCCCAAAAGCCAGTGGCCATTAGATACCGTACATTCCGTTGTCCCATGGTCAGTGCTGGGCATAAACTGCAGCTCTGGGCTCTAAGACTTCCCTCAGGAGGAGCTGCTTTTTGTGTAGGCATGATTGTAGGCACAAGGGTGTGTGGCAAGGCCTGCTCGCTGGCTGCTCTCTGCTCTAACTTAGAAGACAGAATGTCTTTGGGAATGGGTGAGATTTCAGCTGACGTTAGAGCAAAGTTGAAAGGTTATTACAAAAATGCAGGAGGACAGATGTGTCACAGGAAGCCCGAGAAGCACTGGCTGAGATCCACCATCCTTTAATATTTTAATTTTCCTTTTATAGGCTGAAAAACTAAAAACCAAAACACCTTTACCCAATTCCACATACAATCACCTTTTTTTTTTTTTTTTGGACAGGATTATATAGCCTCCTTTACTTCCTGTTAATTATTGTGGACAAGCTAGGATTTATTTATGATAAACTAGCCTACTTAGCAGTCAGAATTTGTAACATACAGCAGGAATTCTTTTTGGACTTCATTTATTTTGTTATATTGGAGACAATACCAGAAAAGTATCATGTTATATTGATTATCTATGAGAACTCGTGCGCAGGTGACTGTGGCACAGGACATCAACCCTGCTGCCACTTTTCATCAGTTGTTTTTATAATCTTACTTGACGTATATGTACTGTTCATTCAGAATTCAGATGGTAGTTTAAATCTGTAAACAAAACTTTTAGAAAATAAATTAGAAAATGTATCAACATCTTTTAAAATATTTTGGAGATAATCCCATATTTTTATTAGCCTGTGCCATGGTTTTCTCTGTTGATATGCCAAGCCTTTCCTTATTTGTAAACACGAGCTCTGGCCTGAAGTTCTCTGACAGCCTTAGCTATTTGTCAATGCCCCTGTTGGAAGTGTTGGAAGCGTAGCCCAGGGTTCCCTCTCAGGTGCAGAGAAGCTTAAGGCCTCAGAAAGGTCAGTCCTCTCATAATGATGTCAAGGTGTGCTTTCCTCATTTCACTCTTATTCTCTCTGAGGAGTTTCCCAAGGGCTGTGTGATGAGTGATGCTGCCTTCTCTGACAGCTTGTTAAATGTGTTTTGGATTTGGACCATTTTCTGTTTTCATTTCTGTTACACAAAATATCAATAGCTATAGCTCTCACTTTAAAAAAGCAACAACAGTGCCAACGTGATTGCTCACTGGGTGAAGCACTAATTTGCCACCAAGCTTGACTATGTGGGTTTGATTCCCAGAGCCCACATGGCAGAGAGAGTATTGCCTCCCATTAAGTATCTCATACTTAACTGTTAAGCCTGTAGAGGTTTCTCCTGAGAATCAGGTTTGCACCGGTTTTATAGGTGCCTGGCCTACTTGAGCAAAGAACATTTAAGACTGTTTCCCTGATTGAGGAGACACTGGGCATGGCAGGCATGGGATGACTTAAATGTCAAATGCTGTCCACCAAGCTGCTTCCCTTCCTGTATACTAGACAGTTTTTATTCTGTCAATGAAATGAGTTCGACTGGTCTTGATTTTTTTATTTAATCTGTGTGTGTGCATTTGTGCAAGTTGTGCAGGTGTGAGGTTGAAGGGATCAGAAGGTAATCTTGATTATTGGTCCTCAGGTGCCTTCCAGCTTTGACTGGAGATCCCACCTCTCTTTGGCTTGGAACTTGACCACGTAGGCCTGGCTGACTGGCCAGTGAGCTTCCAAGGATCTGCTTGGTCTCCACTGCCCATCTCACTGTTGCTGGCGTTTCGGGCACAGTACCACAGCATCCCAGCTTTTGATGTGAAGTCTGGGGATCCAGACTCATGGCCTGCTTGTGAGGCAATAATATGGACTAAGGTCTTCCGAGCATGTAGTTTTAATTGACTGTAAACATTTGAAAATGGAGAGACTGGGGCATAGTGGAGTAGGGCTCTCTTGCCAACACTTCACAAGTGTTGCTTCCAGAGAAAGTACATTTGGAATTGAGTTGGTAGTTTCTTCACCTTCTTTTGTGTGCCCTTTGGGAGGAGATCTTGGGCATTATAGTTTTATTTTGTGGATTTTCATTAGAAGAACTTTAAAATTTTCCCACAATGCAGCACTGCCTCAGTCTGCGTGATCCGTAATTTTCATGGTGCCAGCATACCTTCCGTGCTTGTCTTACCCTTTTGGTTCCTGTCTCTCCACGGCTTGCCATCAACCCACATGCCTCCTTACATTTCGTCACGTGGGACTTTTTGTTTCTGGCCTAAAATCTTGACTCCCTTTGACATGTATTAGCTGTGTAGCCCAGAGGAAGGCAGTGCTGAGGATCAGTGTCGATCTACTTCTGACACTGGGACTCTCCTCGGTGTCTGGGGTGCCTTATACCTGTGCCCTAGGCAGACACCAGTCACACCCGGCACCTTTCATCTTGTTGCTGGCTTCAGGCTTGTCTCTGTCAGGAAGCTACGTAACCATGCCTTGCTGATTCTTGCCTGCACTGGTTACTTGTAGCAGTGCCCACTTACTGAGCGCGTATAGCCCACTAAATATTTGTTCAATGAATGTGTTAGCCATTCACTTGCTCCTTGGCTGTCACGGATGAGCATGAGCGTCGGGAAAGAGCCCTGCCATTGCAGGAGTCTCTCTCCTGTCTCCTGTCTCTAGTTACTCTGCTTTGGCTCCAGGACTGAATACTCCACTCAGCACAACTGACAGGGGATTGTATTAACTTTTCTTAGAGAAGACAGCTATGCGACACGCTATAGATCTGGCATGTGTCACACCACTTTCACCGTCTCTCACTGAACTTCTGTCAGGGAGGAGACCGTTACATATTTCCTCCATTTCAGTTAAGTTACGATCTATTTTGGTCTCTGTTTACATTTAGACTCTTGAGTATGGCCTGGCTGGCTTACTTCTGGCTCTTTGACAATTCTAAGTATTTACAAGAGGTGCCCATACACACTACAGTGTGTGTGCCATAATTTATCTGTATTTAGAGGGTTTCTTTTTGGGTGCGTGGCGGGGGGGGGGGTGCCTTATTTTCCCACAAGTCACATACACAGATCACAAAATGCATCTCTGGTGGCTGAGAATCCTTTAGTGACAGTTCAGAATGGGTCTGCATTGCTTGAGGACATTGGCCCGGCACGAGTGTATCTTCTTAGCATGTCACTGCTGAAGACTTGGACTGATTAGTTTTGAGGCCCCTTTTGGGAAACCTTGACCTGAAAAGAAGATAGGGTTTAGGGAGGCGTCCTGTAGTCGCTCCCGTTCTATGGTGATTCCAGCGTGAAGATGCGGGCCAGAACGGCTTGAGGAAGCAGGGGAAAGGGATAGTGTTGCATTTTGGCAGAGGCTTCTCTTTGAGGGAGGGGTCGTGAAGCATCTCTTTCTTTGCCTCTGTTTTTTTGGTCTGTATGGACTGATAAGTGAAGTGGTAATGTAGGGCTGTGCAGGTAGCTGGCATGCAGATTGAACTGGGCATTAACCCTCTGACTCTCAAGCGTGGCTCTCTTTCTATAACTCTTGAGCTAGAAGTCAGAGAGAGCAGAGCTACTATGGCCCTATGTGTCGCTCTCCCCGCCCCCACAAGTCAGTTTCAAGCGTCGTCCCACCCTGTATCAGGGGGAGCTTGCTGGAGTGGGAAGTGTGCAGTGGCCCTGAGGGTCATCTGCCGCCTCTCTGGAGCTGGGTGGCTAAGTTGCTTGACATCATATACAGCCCATGGTAGCATCTATGTGGCTGAGGTGGGTAGGGTTAAGAATTATTTTTGTTTGTTTTTAATAGCAAATAACTTATAGAAGAGACATTGTGACTCACTTCCCTACCCCACCCCCCAGGCCCCCACCCCCGCTTCTCTGCTGCCAGTTATGGCCCTTGATAGATAATCTGTGCATTTTGTGTTTGCTTTGGCTGCAATAAACCATTGTCTTTGATAACATCTTCAGGCTGCCTCAGGCAGTTTTCAAACGTCTTGAAGTAATAGAGCAGCTCCCCATAATAATCTGTTTATTGCACTGTTAATTTTCAGTTGTGCTGCTTAATTATTGACGTTACATTGAAGGTGCCTGGACCAAGAAGTAGTCCTTTGGCTCCTGCTGTGTGGCCAGAGCCTCAGTGCGCCATCATCTGTGAGTTCAGAGACTGTCTCCTAGAGCCAGCAAGTGGCCTGCCGGAGTTCCTCTTAATGTCCTCTTGTGTCTCCATATGGAGATCAGCATTCTTCCAGCTTTCCTCCCAGCCCTCATGATGGTTATAGAATCCTTCAGGGATAGTGCAGATCGGTAGACTTTGTTGATGTTGGGGGCGTAATATAAATGATAACTCTTTTTCTTCCAGATGGGCTTGTTCAGTTCTAGTCAGATCTCTTTGTCTGTAGATGTTGATGACCCTCCGTTCTGCTGCCCTATTACTTCCTTTGCCCACACGAAGCACCTAAGTAGACGTTTGCCACCTGTTGGCTCTTTTGGTATATTTCCTTGTCTTTGGTCCAGCTTGCTTTTAGTGTACCTCCTGGACCTTAGCTGGTGTTCCTCAGACTTTTCATGCAAGCTACTAAAGGGGCTTGTTTCATACCGGTTATGATTTATTAGGCTTTGGGTGGGGCCCAGCATTCTATATTTCAAAAAAGGCTCTTAATTGAGGCGTCTGTTGACTGCATTACCGAATAGCAGGGATAGGCACTAGTGATCTGCAGCTGTAAAGACAAGCAGTCTCCCTCATTTGACTTTGCTTTCTCCCCTACTGTGGATATTAAGTAGAAAACAAGAATAATTGCCTTGGGTTGGCTGATCATTCAGTAAACATCGATACTGAGTCATCTGATTGCTTTCAGAGGGCTGTTTCTGAGCTTTCATTTGTACTCTTTTAATCCCAGATGTGGCTCTGTGGCAGTGGCCAGATAGCATTTGGAGTTGGGTAGTCTCCTTTGTCGGCCCTGACTTTTGGCCGACTTGAAAATTTCATGACCAAGAAATTGCATTTTGTAATTAAGTTGTCTTTGAGAATATATTTTTATTTTTTAAAAATTCTAAGGCTTCCTGCAGTTGTGTGACTCAGTAGCACCATAGAGCACGTTTCTGTAGAACTTTGCCACCTTCTTCAGGTTTCAGCCCGCAGAGTAGCTGATGTGCTCACAGAAGTTTCTCATGCACTGACAAGGAGCCGAGACGTCATCTGTAGTGTATCATGGTGTGTGTGTTACCTTTAGGGGGCACAGCCTCAGCAGCACATCAACCTGAAGGGTAACGCCAGGCCCAGAACCTGCCTTCACATTACTTCTTTCCTCCTTTTCTTGCCAAAGTGGTTTCACACTCTCCAGACACAGTTGATTTCTGGTTTAAATCAGCCTTTCCATAGTCTAATATGCATGAATACAGTGATATCTTCTGTCCACTTTTGCTAGTAAGGGTGCATGGGAATAGGGACTGTAGACCGACACATTATTGTGTTAGATGGATTAGTATATTTAAATGCCTAGCTAGGGTCTAGGTACCATAGATGTCTAGATAATAGCCCTCCATATAAAGGAATGGATCATGGTCTAAAATAATAGACTGGGGAAGATAGTGCTTATGGTAGAGGAAGGCATAGGACAGGAACTGCGCCGCAGCTCTCTGGACCTCCATTAATTCTGCATAAACAGTAAAGTAGCACTTTGCATACCAGGAGCAGCAGTGAGCAGGAAATAAAGGAAACTAGTGAAGAAAGGGAGGGACTCTTGGTATGGTGGAAGGGAAGTTTGATGGATGGACGCATACATGCTTGGATAATCTAGGGGGAGTGCTTATTTATGGCAGGCACTCTGTTAGTGAGATGGCGCTTAATTGCATTTCTCTTCTGTATTATTAAACAGAGCTGTTGGTATTTGAGTGAGATGCCACAATTTTCCAGTTTTTTAAATGTGGATATCATGGCATAAAAAGTACTCTGTGAAATGGTCCATGGGTACAGAAGTGTGAAAGAAACAAGAAATCTCTGCACACCTGGGATATAACTTTGGTTTTTGATTCCTCTGCATTATCAAATAAAAGTTTATTTTAGTACCATGTTACAGTGGCTGTGAGGAACTGTAGAGTAAGTATTGAGATAACTCTTCACTGTAGCAGGACGTACTCTGTGGATTTGGTATTGGCATTCTATCATTTAAAGGTAGACCATGTACCCTGGCTTTTGGACTCTGGCTGGATTTGAGCTCAATGCATGTGAGGTTTCTGCAGGGCTGGGAACTGGTGGGACAAACAACAAGTTGCTTGGGTGATAGCATTTCACGTGTTCCTTTTCCACCACCCAGAAGCATACTCAGTACCTTGGACTTTTGTTTGTTTGTTTGTTTTTTAATGTGTATCTCCTTTTGTATAACCCGCCATTTGCAGGTTGTGGAATCAGGTCCATTCCCCTTACTGGCTGCACTGAGAGGATCTTGCCCTCCCATTTCTTTCTATACAGTTCTTCTCCTTACTGCAAACCGTAGGCGTTTGCTTCTCCCGTGTCCCTGTGTCCTCTGAACCAGGTGAACACAGATTCCTCTTTCTGTACCGAGGTTGGATATCACCTTTTATGTTACCTTGTCCCTTGGCCATGCATATGCTGACTACCCTTGCTGTTCCTATCCCTAGGGTGCTGCACGCTAGTGCCTGTAGGGCAAACATGGCAGCCTACTCAGTAGTGTGCGGAGTAGGCCTTCCAGAAAGCTCCATGAATGTATAACTACATCTCATAGTTGTACTTCTATGTACAGTCATTGAGAGTGCTAACCTTTTGGTATTGTGGCCATCTGCTATAAACCTTCTGTCTCATAATGAGAAATGTACTAAATTAAATTTTTATTTTTTTTATAGCCATGACTGTTTACTAAAGAAATAAAGGAGAAAATGTAAAGCATGACCTCTTGATCTGAAGATGACCAGAGTTAACATTTCTGTCTGTCATATAACTCACTGGGAAGTAATTGTTTTAGTGGCTGCTTTGTTTGAAGTAAAGATGGGTGCTTAGGAAATGAGTGACAGTAGGGTGGTCTAGACTACTGATTTCCTTCAGGTGTTTGCTCTCAAGTTGTGAGAGGCACTTGGCAAAATACCATGGCATGGAGAGTGAACAGAAGTTCAGTGTGAAAGACTGAGCCAGTTTGTGCTTAATCTTCATGAATATTGTCATGCACTTTCTGTCGTGTGAATTTTTTCTTAGGCAAGTCCACACTTAAGTATTTTCTGTCTGTCTTTCTGTCCTTGTCTCTTTGAGACAAGATTATACTCTGGGTACTCAGTGTGTGACCCAGGCTGGCACTGAACTCAAAGTAACCTTGCCTCAGCCTGTTGAGTGCTAAGGTTATAGGCATGCCACCATGCCCAATTTTTCTTCTTCTTTTAAAAATTTTTTATTGATTCTTTATGAATTTCACATCATGTACCCCAATCGCACTCATCTCCCCACCGTTTCATTTCCACCCTCTTGCCTTTGCAATCCTGTTAAAAGAAAACAAAAAAATAAATAAATAAATTTAAAAAAAAAGAAAAGAAAGAAAAAACAACTAAACAAAGTCTCATGATGGGAGTTACAGTGTGTCACACTTTCGTCTAAACATCTTTACTTGCAAACACTTATTGCAGTAACCCATTGGTCTGGTTCTAGGCCTCTGATTTCTGTTCCACTCTCAATACTGAATCCTCACTGAGACTCCTCTCAGATATCCTGTTGTTGTTGCCCTGCGCCATGGAGATCCTGCAGCTTTGCTTCTGCAGGACCGGCTCCTTCACACACTCCAGCAGTTCATAGATGGGGTAGATGTTGGGTGAGCCAACTCAGAAGCCCTAGCTCTGGGCCTGGGTGGTAGCTGAATTGGTCAGTCCTCCAGCTTTCCCCTATCCATACCACCATGGCTGCTCTCTAGCACTGTCCCAGCTAACTCACCCAAAGCCACAGCTGGCAAGGGGTGGGCGCAGGGCCACACTCTCCTGAGTGGCTTATTTATAAATAATTTTTCAGGTTTGGTGATTTAGTTCAGCAAGGTGCTTCTGGTCCTTGGGTTCACACCTCAGCACAAGAGGAAAAAGAAAAACAGTTTCTGCCTATTATAGATTTAAATGTTTTAATGAACATATATATTTCCTTGGTTAACTTTAATTGCCAACTTGACCCAGCCATCAGGAAGCCCTGATTGAGAACTGTTCCAAATCAGAAAGGCCTGTGGGGACTGTGTTAGTTATTAATTAGAGGGCCCAGGCCACTATGAGTGGTAGCATCTCTAGGCAGGTGGTTTGGGGTGGTATAAGAAAGCTAGGTGAGCATCAATAAGCCTGAGAGCAGGCCAGCAAGCAGAGCTCCTTCATGATTTCTACTGTGTGCCCTTGGCTGTAAGGTCTCCTGGGTGGCTGCGAGGTCCCCTGTGTGAAGTCATGTGGAATAGTAAGCAGTGCTGCCTGCTGGCTCCTGACCTGACTTCCCTCACTGATGGACTGTGGGAGTACACGATGAAGTACACTCCTCCTTCACCTAAGGTGCTTTTGGCCTGAACATTTATCATAGCAACAGAGATGCAACCAAAACACTTCCCGAAATATTCTAATGGCGTGGAAGCTGCCTGTCAAGCTGCATGTGCAGTCCCGTCTCCTTCCAGGTAGGGAAATATTTAATAAAGGCCATGGTTTTATTTGAAAGAAGTGGTAAGGAACTTAGAAACAGAAGCAGTCTGGGCTGAAGCAGGGAAGTCAGCTTTCTATTTTACTCACAGCAGATTGGGGTGAGGGTGGTGTTCCCCAGAGTGTTTTAAAGAAAAATGAAGCTCCTTTTGCATTCTGGAATATTTCCAGACGTGTTCCTGATGTTGTGGAACTCCATTTGGGATTTGGAATTAAGCGTATTTTAAATCTTGAAGTAAAACTGTGTATTTTGTTAGTATGACAATGAATAATAGTGATATTACATAGCCACAGAAACCAGAATAAAAGCGGATGGTTAATTTGAAACGGGATTGGATATTAATGTGTAGGTGGTAGATATAGGTTTAGATATAGGTATAGATATAGAATTGGGTTTTCGTTCTCAGCCTGGGTAGAGAAAGAATTTATTTCCACTATAGTTACTTGCCTGTGCTGATTGGCTGTGGACCCATGGTGTGGCACAAATGTTGGTGTCCTAGGTGAAAGCACCACATGAGTTTAAAGTAGAGTGGTAAATTTCACAAGAAGTATAGCCAAGTCAGCTTTTGTCAACAATAATTGAACGTAAATTTTCAGATATTAGCCTTGAAATTTTTACTATGATCCTTAACCAACAGAATAGCCTTATGGGACCTTGAAGACATAGCAAATCTTCTGTTGTCATCCTGAACTTCACTGTTCTATGTACTCTGATACTGTATCCAGATTTCAGTGCTTCCTATTAAGCAAACCCAGGCTAGGATTAAACACAGAAAGAATCCTCTCTGTGATATTCTAACTGGGTCTCGATTTCCTAGTTTTCCAGCTTTTGTGGATTTTTTAAAAAAGATTTATTTATTATGTATACAATGTTCTGCCTGCATGTACACCTGCACACTGGAAGAGGGCACCCTATCTTATTACAGATGGTTGTGAGCTACCATGTGGGGGCTGGAATTGAGCTCAGGACCTTTGGAAGAGCAGCCATTGCTCCGAGCCACCTCTCCAGTACCTTTTGTGGATTCTAGAACATTCCCTGTTTGATGAACTGTGTGTGTGTTTATGTGTTGTGCAGTACATTTAGGTGTGTGTTTTAAATGCTGTGCTTGTGGTGCTGAAAGCTCCAGATTTTTGCGGGTTTGGCTCATTTTCCTTAGGTTCTGGTCACTAACATTCATCGTTTCACATGTTTATTTTATAGTTTCCTAATAAAAGCCTGATAGTGTCTACACTCCCATTTTGTTGTAAATGAGGAAACTGAGGCTCAGAAATCAAGTAACTTCCACTGACAAAGGCAGGAAGTAAGGTTGCATCTTGTGTCTGGTAGGCTTTGCCTGCTGAGGTGAACTTCCATGTTTGAAAGATTAATTTCTAACACTTGAGTTTCTGTTCTTAGAGTTCACTGGCAAATTGAGTTTCGAGTCAGCAGTTGGAATGAAGGCTGTAAGTGCTAGCCAGCGTGTGGCTGTTTAGTGCTCTGGACCCATTTTCTTTAGCCTCTGCTGAGCCAAGTTGAGAGGTGAGTCAGGACTGCTCAGGGGTGGTGTTCTTCCTCTGCAGGCAGCCCCGCTTGGCAGCTCAGAGAGATGGGCCTAAGAGCAAAATGACATTGTGGTGTCAGCTGACCTATTAGGGTGTGGTCCAAGGGGGATGGAGTAGGGCCTTGCTTGCTCTTGAAACAGATGCACTCCTCCAGAGCCTCACAGTCCTGAGATTTAAGATTAGCTGATGTTTCATGTGTGCCTGCTGGGTTCCGTTTCTTCTGTCTATCCACGTGGGAACTGCTACCCCTGTTCTGCAGCCAGTGGAACTCAGCATCTGAAAGATTTATGTGAAGAGGCAGGTTTTGAACCCAGCTCCATTTTGGGCACATAATATCAACAAAATGAAAGAGAGAGAAAAAAAAGGAAGGTTAGAAGTAGGTTTTTCACTCTGTCGGGAACACCCTGGAATGCTGTATGATTGAATTCAGAGCGTTCTTCCTGACTTCCTGCAAAAATCCCCATCTGGAGAACTTCATAGGCTCAAGAAGGAATGTATGTAAAAAACAAGTAGAGTTTCCATAGGACAGCATAAAGTAAAACATGGATTACTTGTTGGAATCTTCTCTTACTGCCTTCCCCCTTTACATACACACACAAATTTAACCTGGGAGTAGAAAGGGTGATTCAACATAAAGCTTCAGAAGACACACTCTCTTTGGCAGGATGTCTTAAATGCTTAGGAAGGCCTCATGTTGGACCCAGTTCAGGCTAATTTGATCTGATGTTGAGCTACCTGCTGTGTCCTTGGCCTATGGTAGGTGCTGAGAGAGCAGTGGCAGATGAACTAATAAAACTGATTTCTGCTCTCAAGGTTGTCACAGGTAAATAGAACAGATACAGAGTTAGCTGTACAGTGTAGACGGGTTGGTGATGAGATGGTAGCTCTGGAGTACATGGTGGACCACCACTGCTTCCAGCTGGGGAGATTTTAGGATGTCCTTTCTGACCCGGCCTGCACTCTGAAGTGGGGAGGAGAGAGAAGCAGAACATTCTGGGTCTGATACCATTTGAGCCAAGGCTGGAGGTGAACGGGAGTGTCTATGGCGTGGATGAGCAGTATGGCCAGCGTCTTCATGGCAGCAGTATACGCTTTGTGTTCTCTTGCGATCTGCATGGGAGAGATTCATACCCAGCTGAGCCCAGCTGCAGTGATAATGTTTGACAGACTGAGGGATTAGATCATACCCATCTCTCCCTGAGAGCCAAGACTCCAGCAGTAACACCGGTCATCCCTTCCTTTGTGGCACAGCGTGGGAGGAAGTAGTGAATTAAGGCTTCTGGGTGTGTTGACTAAGAAATGATTTGAACAAATAAGATTGTTGCTCTATGTGATTAATAACTATGGCTTCTGACTGAACCACATGGATTTTCCTCCGTGGGGAACAGAGGCCACACTGCAGCTTCCCGGGGAAGAAGCTTAAGGAGGGTTAGAATCTTCTCAACTGCAAGAGTTACTGTGTGTGCCATTTCCTCTTCCTATTTCAGAGCTCTTCCTGTTCTTACAATATGAAGGACCCTGGGCTTTCAGAAAATTGAGACCATTTGGAGTTTTTGGTTAGTTGAACATATATGGTGGTCTAGAAACATGCTTAGTAAGAGATCGAAAATGAGGAGGCCATTGTCGGGTGTGGAATTTTGAACCAGTCCCCCCCCCCCCAGGCAGTTTTCCATAATTTATGGGCTTAGAATTGAAACAGCTGACCTCACCTCTTACATAGTAACCCCCTCCAAAATGAAATGAATAATTCCAAAGTCCAGGCTCTTCACCCCAAACTAAGACAGTTCGTGGAGCATGTGGCATGTTTTTAGAGTCCATCTTGGGGAAAAGAGCTAAGTCGGAACTGTGACTCTGCAAACTCTATGGCAGGGGAGGCTCTAGTCCATGTTTCACCACAGGACAGTGTCACGTTTGGAGGGGAAGGGGAGACCGGGCTTGTGACAGAGCTGGGGGCTGTTGTTTGAATGACTCAGGGGGTGTTGTGTTACTCAGGTAGCAATCCAAGGCTAGAGTTTGGACAGTTGTTGGTTCCAGTGTTGAGTAAGAGACACGTGTGAACTGACCAACTACTGGCAGGAGGTAGCGGAGGCTCTTCTGAGAGTAGCAAGGGCCTCAGTGAGGTTATCCAAGCCCCTGTCATGTCCAACTCACATCAGTCAAGGGAAGTAGTTCCTGGATCTCCACTAGTCTAAGGAAGACTTGCCTCTTCCAGATGTCATCAGGACTCTACATTAGCTGAGCTGTAATTGATCACTTGTTGTTTTTAACAGCTTTGTGTCTTAACGTTGACCATATTGCCTGTGGAAATAACTGGGTGCAGTATTGTGTGGCCAAATAGGTACATCAGACGGCAGACACTGGCAAAATTTCAATAATATCTCCTCCCTTGTTCCCCAAATTAATTTGCATTGTGTAGCAAATAGTGTGCATGTTGTCACGTGTTTTCAGTATTTGTTGGCTGCTGTAGTAAACTCAGAGTTATGACACTAGGTCCATATGGTCCTTGGTTGCAACATCTGTTGTGCCATGTATTAATTGTATGTACTAGGCTAAGTCATAATGATGTCTTATTTGTAAGAGACTCAGGCCCAGTCTTTATTTTGTGTATGGGTGTCTTGTCTGCATATGTGAGTCTGCACCACATACATGGCTGGTGCCTGAGAGATCAGAAAAGGGGTTTAGATCTCTGGAACTGAAGTTAAAGGTCACTTGTAAGCCATCATGTGGGTGCTGGGAAAGCAAACATGGGTCTCTCTGGAAGAGCAGCCAGTGCTTTAAACTACTGGTCTCTCTATCCAGCCCCCAGAGTTTTAAATGACAGTAGGTGAGAATCTGTTTGAAGTTGTACTTGTGACTGTCTCAGAGTTGCAGTGCACCGTGAACGTCACCACTGTGGTCATGGCAAGAGTAGAGTTAGAAAGTAACAAACATCTGCGTGTTTTGTTCTGCTCTGCAAAACTGAGATCATTTTAAGTAAAGCCTTATCCCTCCCCTGAGTCTTCCACAAGATGACTTTGGTGATAATTTTGTTGTTGTTAATATGCAGTTATAATTTATCCGTTCAGAACACAGAATCTGATGGTTTATAGCATATTTGCAAAATTGTACAGTTACTTTGAGAGTATCTGATCCCTGAAAGAAGCCATATCCACCAGCAGTGCCTGCCAGTTTTCTTCCAATCCCTAAGTCACTATTTCTCCCCTCCCCCAACACCAGTCTACTTGGTATCACAATGGAGTCTCAGTGGAGTCATGTGTTCTGTGCCCCTGTTGACTATGCCTTTTAATGATTACACAGCATTCTGTTATTGCTGACTTTAAGTTACTTCACTGTCTTAGGCAATGTTCATATTGGTTCTCTTGAATTCTTCCACCACAGTTACCCGGAAGCCCCATCAATTAGGTAAGAAGTAACAGAAAGTCTTACTTGCCCTCTACCCTGTTACACACTGTGCTAGGCAGCATTTCTGGAGACCCTTTGGCTCCTGGGGCTGCTGAGGAAACCTGGGCCCCAGACCCAGGCACAGCCCTGCTGTGGCCTGGATATAGTATTCAGGAGAGGCAAGCAGCTGACCTGACAACTAGGATACCACAGTGGAGGTGGGGGTGGGTGGGGCAGGGCAATAAGGACGTTAGACAAAGCTGTTGGAAGACAGCCAAACGCCAGACTGTAGGTTTTACCGAATGTAGAATTAGGGTCAGTCACAGGCCCAAGTACAAATGATAGTGGACGCAGAGGGCAGGGGAAATTATTCATCACATCTGCCCTGGAAGACGCAGCACGTACCAGCTGCAGTGTGATCTGCCTGAGTCTGAAGGGCTTAAATAGAAGTCTTGAGGGGAAAGGACTCTGAAGAAACAGAGTGCTCATCGTCTCTGGAGATCTGTGATCATTTTCCAGTCCCAGGGCTGGGAGACATGCTATGGAGAAACATATTACGTTTATGCTTTGCTTTTAAATGTAGGGATTATCCCAAGAGAATCCTGGGGCTCACATGCTGTCTGGTGATCTTAATGCTATCAAATGTAGAACATTTTCATTCACTTGTTTTGGGTGTTCATGCTTTGCTGGACTCAGCAAGGACACACCGCTAATTCACTGTGATTGGCATCCAGTAGGCTGCTTAAGCCTCTTTGAGGGAAGACTGAAAATGAAACTCATAGTGTAGTGGCTAGCATTTACATATACCAGGCTCGACATGGTTTGTGCTGAAACATATGTTTTATTTGCATGGAAAATTGCTTAAGGCATGTCGGCATCTTTATGTTTAAGTGGGGGCTTCTAATGTAGAACTGACTTTTATAAAACAAAAGGAGAAAAGATAGACACTACAGGCTTTGCAAGTAGGCACATGAGTGCTAGACTCCTCCTGTTAGTGAGCTTGTCAAAGCAGACACCAGTTCCTTCCTGTGCCACTGAGCTGGGGCTTTCTCAGTCCTCCGTAGTGAAGGGAGGTGACACTGAGACATTGTATCCGTGTCATATGTCACCCCACCCGTAAGCCTCTCACGGCTTTCAGCAGCACTGCTTAGGAATTTAGATGGCTGGTTACGGCTCCATGCTGCAGAGTTTAAAAGAAAGCCCCAGATCTCCAAGTCAGCCCCTTGACGGTTACTTAACTTTAGCCCGTTCATTTCCTCATGAGGCGCACATTTCACCACAGTCTCTAGTGGGGTTAACGCCTTATAAGGCTGCTTGCATGGCTTGAGAGCGGTTAACCTTTTTGAGCCTTAGTTTTGTCATCTATAAGTGAAGGAGAAAACATCTATCTCAACAGTTTTATAAGGTGTAGAGAGACAGTGCTTGGAAGTGTATTAGCCTATCAGTAACACCGGGCAGCAGGCTGGCATGCCCAGCATGTGGGTACTTAATAGTCCATGTAGTTATGACACATGATCCTGCTTTGTGTGCAGTCACTAGTTGGTGTTTCTTGGTGGTAAGGATGTAATGAAAGGCTATGCACTTCGCGTACTCCATATGCCTTGCCTGGCAACTAGAGTATTTGAATCTATAAAATGCATAGCTTAAGGACAAGCATCTTTTACTTTGCTGTAGAGTAAGGAAAATATAACAAATACAACAAACACAGATGTTTGTGGTGTGGCTACCCAGTTCACAAACCAGGTATGCTCAGTGAAGTGGAAGTCTTTTTTCACTGTACACTGTGAAGTTGGCCTTGCCTCTTACCGTTCATGTTATCTGAGCTCTTACTGAGGCATTCTGTTTGTCTTTGGATAGTTTAATTCTCCAGCTTGCCGAGTTCTCTCACCTAAGGAGAAATCACCAGATTGGGTCCTAAGAAGAAGCTAGGGGCAAAGTCTAGAGTTTTCAGAAAAGGGAAGAATGCAAACCCACTCATTAATTACTACTGCTTCTGTTCTCTCACCTCCCCCCACATCACCCAGCCTGTCAGAGGTATTCTGTTTCCTTACTCAACGAGAGTATTTGAACTAGGATAAGAAACACTGCTTCTCCAAGAGCCTGCAAGCCAAGTTGTCAGGGGGCAGCTGAGTCCTGATTTTGGCGGTTCATCATCCCAGCTGTAAACTGGTTCAGTCAACTTTGCTGGACTCTTGCAGAACTCAGGGCTAAACACCAGAACCTTCTTTTGCTTCTTACAGTATATGTGATACCAACATTCTGCTGCCACTTTCTAAGGAAGCAAGGATACGCTTTTTTACAAAATAAGTGTTATAAAAAGTAAGTATGGGCCATGCAACTGATAATAAGACTTTTTGGTTGGTTGGTTTTTAGTTTTGAAGACATGGTTTCTCTGTGTAGGCCTGGCTGTCCTGGAACTCATTTTGTAGGCTGACCTCTAGCTCAGAGATCCGCCTGCTTCTGTCTCCCGAGTGCTGGTGTTAAAGGCATGTGCTGCCACCACTGCCTGCCTGGCTGTTCTTAAGCATCTAAATAAAACAGATGAAGTTATAAGTCTCAATATTTCATAAGTTGTGTGTGGCTATAGAATCAGAAACTTTCTATTCTCACTTCTCTTATGAATTGTGCTTCCTATGTTGATACATGCTAAATCAAGATGTAACAAATTCCTCCCAACACATCCCAGTTTGTGGTGCATGTGTTAGTAGCTCCTCCCGGCTGATATCCTCGTTCTGTCAAGTCCTTACCGAAATCACTTTATCTCCCTGGGCCTCAGTTTCTTCTTTGGCAGAATAATGAGTCAAACACAGATCATCATGAAAACCTGTTACCTGAAACTTCAAAACAAAACAAAACAAAACAAAAAACAACTCACTATTAAGTGGAGCCATGTCCCCAGTTAGGAGATTTAAACCCTACCTGCTTCCAAGACAACTTGAGGTGCATTAGGCCAGTCTCCCAGATATGCCTTTTCTTACTTCATAGACTTCTGTTCTCATTACATGAGAGGTTGGGGGGGTGGGGTGGGGAGAGTAGCCTGACTTTTCTGGATGTTCTGAAAGGTTCGTAGTGTGCCAGCTTGAAGTAGAGCAAAGTAATACTCTTCCTTCAGGATCTGGGAACGCTATACCCAAACTGGCCTACTGTTCCTAACTAGAAGCTTACAGCCCCGTGTAGAATGTAGACTTCTTGTTTAGTGTTTGACTCAGGGGATTTGGCTAATTGGTGTGTACCAGAGATGGTGAGGCAGGCAGGAGAAGGGTGATCTGACATATTAAAGCCTTGAAAGGAAGAGGGTGGTAATTGGGGCGTGGCCGCCTCAGGAGGAACCAAGTAGCTCTGAAGAGAAATCAGAGATAGAGGGGGGTGGGGGATGAGGGGAGGAGGGAAGAAGAGAGAGAAAGGAGAGAGAGACTCTTTTGCATAGACTTGCCTGGGCAGCTTATCAGAGATATGTTTCTGTGCCTCAATCTCTACTAACCAAAGGGCCTCATAGGAAGGAAGGGAGCTCTCTCTACTGTCTGCCAAGCATTTGTGCAGTGTCCAGAGTGATGTCAGGTGCTTTGCATGTACCTACACAGATGCCTGGGGTTAGTACAGTACTGTGAGGATGCACACAGTAGTACAGTATTGTGAGTACAGTTACAGATAGGGAGAAGGGAGAGTAGAGGGAAGTAGAAAGTGTTTTTCATGAAGCATGAATCTTAGTAAATGGCTCTAATGTTTACTTCCTTCCGCATTGCAAGCATCTAGCAAGAAGAAACCTTTGCCTTGCGGTGGCTTAGAGTCAGGTCAGTTGAATACTGCCTTTCCCTACTTGTTTGTGCTGGTTTTAGCTTTTGAACATGCTTCCCCTCAAGGTTTCTGCTCCTCTTTCTCAGCTGCATCCTCACACAGTGACGGGGTATAGTGCTCCTGCCAGAGTAGAATAGAGCAGAGCAGAACAGCTTATGTGCTGTAGTGCTGGGAAGCATGTCTTTAAAATACATGACCAACTAGAAGATCGAGACTCCTGACGCTACTGTTAGTCAACAACAGCAGTTCTGTGGAATTTAGAGCCATGCCAGTGTTGTCTCATGTTTGTGTGTTTGTCACCAACACTAACAGATATGTTGGTATTTCCTGTATTTTTGTCTACTTGGGTCTTAGATTTCTCATGGAGTTTGAATATTCACAAACTACTTGTGAAGCCTGTGTAAAAGTGACCCCATGAATACTTTGCAGCAATCCCCTAGCTCATGGGTTACTTTGGTTTTGAAATGGTCTCGGTTCCCCTTTCCTGAAAGTAATCTTTTGTTACTCTTTAGAGCCCTGTGTTTGAGTCTCTCTCTTTGCCCTTGTTAGACTTTCTTCTAACAATTTCTTTGCTATTTATTTGTAGGAGTACCTGTCCTTTCTACCAGACTGTAAACTCACTTAGGCAAGCACTCTGCTCTGTTCACAATGCTTAGGGTGATGGTTTGCCATAGCAAGTGCTCAAGAAGTACTTACTGGGTTAAAATGAGTCTTTACCTGCCAACCTCCGAGCCTCACTCATTCTGCCCAGATTTTTAGGAACTTTGTCACTCACTGGCTACTACTGAGTCTCCTTTGTAAGATGCTGGTTTACTCTATATTGATAATTGGCTGCTACTTTTGTCTCCTCGGCCTGTTTTTTTTAAGCAGATATTTGTAGGCATACTTTTTTTTTTTTTGGCTACTTTATTGGGTTCTCTCTAACTACCTTTTCAACACTTACTCCACCCTAATCCCTTTCAACTCCCCAACACTAGGTAAGAGAAAAAGAAAGATAGACAAGAAAGTGGGCATAAACACCTTTAGACTTGCTGATTAGGAAGGGGCTTCTAGTTTGTTGAGGCAAGTCCAGTCTTTGTTGTCAGAATATCTCCAACCAGCAATAGCAAAAGAAGCAGCGGAGATGGGGGCAGCAGCTGCCACGGGCCCTCTCTGGGCTCTCACATTTATAACCTCTCAAGGGTCCCCAGAATTCCAAATGCAAACTATCTGCAGCTGGCAAAAATCATGCCCCTCTGAGAGCGTGAGACAAATCATAGTTAGCAGCTGTAGTCAGTCTGAACGCGGCCCCATATCCCACAACTGGGATTAAAACAAAAAACAGATTCACATAACATTACTGGGTTTTTTAAGAAACCAATATTCTCACTACAGATATTGGAGAGATGAAGAGCTGTGTGCAGTTGTATCCTTCATGCAATATTTACAGTTTCTCTCCAGTTATGCTTTCGTGCATTTTGTTTTGTTTTCTCTGTTACTGGAGATGGTACCCGGGCTCTCCTGGATGCTAGGCAAGTTCTCTGTCACTGGTCTATAATCACAGCCTTGTTTTTACTTTTTCTGTGGAGTTAGTCTTAAGTTTTTCAGACTGGCCCTGGACTCACACTATAGCCCACATTAGTCTTAGAATTGTGATTTTTTTTTCTGAGCAACTGCTTTCAGGCCTGGCTTTAGTGAAAGCACGTTTGACAAGAGGCCAATACTAATCGGGCTTAGCTTCTTGACCATCCGTTGGGAACAAAGCACAGTGCCAAATGCTATACACTATTACTTCGGATATTCGTTTTGTGATCATTAAAGCCTTGCAGCTTTCAATGAGCAAGGAGTTCTGTGGGCTTTATGGGAAGACAGGAGATAATTGTTTCCTTAAAACTTATTTGTATTACTTTGTAATTGTTTGTATATGTGTATGCTTGTGTGAGGTTACGTGTGTGTGAATGTAGGTGCCCCTGGAGTCCAGAAACGCTGTTGGATACCCTGGAGCTGAAGTTACCAGGTGGTTGTGATCTTCCCAATATGGCTGCTGAGTATTGGACTTGAGTCCTGTACAAGAGCAGTATGCTCTCTTAACCACTGAGCTATTTCTCCAGCCTAGGATAAAGACTGTTGATGTGTAAAGACTGTTGATCTGTAGGTAGACATGCTGTGTCTTCCTGGGATATCAGTTTTACTCAGATTTAGGTTGGCGGGAGTAGATGTACTTAGACAATTTAAATGACTATTAATCATTTCTTATATTTAAAAAATCATGGAAATATTAGAGATATTAAAAGATGGATAAAATATTGGAGTTAAAAACACTTAGAGTTGAAGTCTTTAGAGATGGGGTGATATCTCAATTGGTAAAGTGGTTGCTTCCTGTGCAAGCATGAGGACCAGAGTGTGCTGCTCAGAGTTGCTGAAGGGTGAAATGGCACAGTAACGCATGTTTTGCTAGCAAATACACTGTGTCTAAGGAATTGAGGACACACTGAGGAAACACTTGCTGGAGCTTGTTTTTAAAAGGCAGATATAGTGACCCTCATTTATGATGTCAGTAATGGGGAGGCAGAGGTAGGCAGATACTTGGGGCTTGCTATTTAGCCAGTGTGGCCAAATTGGTGACAAAGTGGACTGCACACGGAGGAATGACAGTCAAGGTTACCTATACACACACACACACACACACACACACACACACATGCACACACACACACAAATTATGTACTTAGAATATGTCCTTTAGGCTGTGTCCTCTGACTTCCAAGGATGATTGATTTATGGCACACTTGATAAAGACTGTTAAGTCCAGTTTCCTTTTTGCACTCATAGAAAACGAGCTCTCAAAGATTCATGTCTCTGTTGACTGCAGTGGGACTTGATTTCCCAATTCAGTGACCATCCTTTTGACCCTGCTACAGGCCTGGTTGTCCGTACCTACCAGATGCTTTCATGCTGGATTAGACATTTCTAAGCATAGATGGACAGATGGAGCTGAGAAATCAGTACTTATCTACAGAGGTGCACGGCACCATGCTCAAGGCTGCAGTGGCTTGTGGGATGGCAGGCTTGCCCCTTCACCACTGCAGATTGCTTTCTCTGCATTGCATGGCAGCAGAGGTCTCTGTCCAGGGACTTGACTATCCTTCAAGATCATACAGCAGCTGCTCTAGAATAAGATGGAATAACATGCCAGAGATTCAAGTTACTGTCGTGCACTTAACAGAAGTTTGCATCTTCTTAAGTCAGTACTCTTGCTTCATCTTTTATGTTTTTTTTTTCAAGGTTTCCTTTTAGAATTAGATAATTAGCCAATTAGTCATCTACCTATTGTTGTTCCAGTGTCTTAAACCAAAGACTTGGATGTATTGTGCTCTCTGGCAAAGTGAACTAGGGCAGTGGTGTTGATGTCTGCTGACCTAGTCAGTGGTTTGGGCAGATAATTTTACTTTTTTCCATAGGTGAATTCTACTCCCAGAGTTGTCTGGTAGTAACTGAGAAGTCCTGTGCTTCTGTCATCATATGTTAGAGGACACTAGACACAAAAGGCCCTTGCCCCGATACTTACTGTACAAAAAGCTAGACTTAGGTTGGATATGTGGTTTGCTTGGCTTTTTGGTTTTGGCTCCAGGCCCCCTTAGGTTTTCTTTCCTCATAGTGGCCTACTTGTCTTTTCAAGTTTTAAATCTAAATATCAGGTTTTATTCTCTCTACATCTTCCCTCTCCTTCCTTTTGTGAGAGAGAGGCTTGTAGTGTTGTCCAGATGGTCTTGAACTCCAGGACTCAAAATCCTTCCATGTTGCTGGCATTGTAGACGTGGACCCAGTTCTCCTTATGTTCCTCATGATCACCGACCCTTTCCTTTCTGTTTGTTTTGTTTTGCTTTTTGAGACAGAGTCTATTCAGAGCCCTGGCTGTCCTGGAACTCACAGAGCTCTGCCTGCCCCTGCCTCCTGAGTGCTGCAATTAAAGACTTGTGCCACCACACCAGGCTAATTAATTCATTTTTTACAATGAAACCTTTTGAAAAGCATGATAAGTTTAGTATTGTGTTTATATAATTGCTTCTGGTGTGAAATAATACCCCATATTTTTTTAGTTCCATAACACTGTTTTGAGAATTCTATGAGATGAGAGCATATTAAAATATCCTCCTATACATTACATAATAACAGCTAACATTTTATGCATCACATATTAAAGGATGTATGGAGCACAAGCATACCTCATAGAGCTGTGTTCTGCTTTCACCAATACTGATGTAGCTGTCTCCTCAGTTGGTAAAACACATTTACCTTTTGTTTGTGCTATTGTGCTTATTTTTATTAATGTTGCTTATTAGTTATTAATGTTGGTTTTCTACATTCCTTTTCTCCTTTTTAAAACAAAAATGTGTGTGTGTGTGTGTGTGTGTGTGTGTGTGCGCGCACGCGTGCCTGAGTTTATGTGCACCACATGCATGCCTGACCCCTTGGAACTGGAGTCATAGGCAGTTGTGAGCCATTTGATATGGATGTGGGGATCTGAGCTCTGCTGTTCTTAACCACTGATCAATTTCTCCAGCCCTCTTTTTTTTTTTTTTTTAACTTTAATATATATGAGGTTTTTTCCTCACTTTTTCTAAAAGTAAGCTTTTAGGAAGGGACCTTGGAAATTGAGTTGCTGGGTCTAAGGCTTTCACACAAACCATATTCCGTATTCTATGAGCTAATGTTCCCACTGGTGGATATGAGTGTAGTTTGTCTTCCCAGGGAGAGAGTAAGCTATCACTTCGCATGCCCAGATTTGTAGAATATTTGCCTATTTTTGGACCACTCAGTGTTCTTGCATCCCACATGGAAGACGCCCACTACTTCTCCATGGTCTGGGCAAGACCTCACTGCCTCTTGATCTGAGTTCTTCCTAACATTTGCTCATTACTTTTCATTCAGTGGTACCACAGTCTGTTAGGTAAGTGCCAGGCATTTTTCTTAACACTTCTCTCCCACACCCCCCTCTTTTTAGTGTTACTTTCTTACAGGACAGACAGGGCTGTCTTAAAATTAGCAGCAGCTGTAGGCTGCTCCTGGCTATGTGAGTCAATGCCACAGTGACTTAAGTGAAGGTACTATTCTATTTCTGGTGGCGCAGGCTTTGCTTGCTATCTTTTGAGCATTTTTACTAAGGTGCTGAGCTTCCTTGGCTTTTTGTTCTCCAAGTACAGTTCTTGCTACAGAGGAAGTGAGCATTGTAAAACACTCTGGCAAGTGAACAGTGGTAGTTATTATAGGAATGACTTCCATGGGATCTAGGGAGTGATGTTGATTTCTTGTCTTACAATTGGTATTTAAATGATGTAGAAGTCCAGGTTTCCATTCCGTGTCTATATTTCAGAGTTTCCCTCACAGCTTCCTTGATGGCTAGTGCTGGGGCCAGGAATTGTTGCAGAAAATGTTTCTTCTTTGTTTTGCTGGTATTTCCCATCACGGACATTTTCCTTCCTACCTTCTTTCCTTCTTTTTGTTTTTGTTTTGTTGTTTTGAGACAGGGTTTCTCTGTGTAGCCCTGGCTGCAGGCTGGCCTTGAACTCACAGAGAACCACCTGCCTTTGCTTCCAAAGTGTTGGAATTAAAAGCATAACGCCACCACCCTGCACCCCCATGGACAGTTTTTTATTTCTGATAACATAGAAAGGGTTTCAACCTCGTTCTCTGGCATATATCAGTTTTAGGTCTTGAAGGCAGATGATCATACATGTCTATGACTATTAGAGTGATCAACTGCAATGGTATGTTGAAAGGACAGAGCCCCAGTCAGAGGGAACCATGAGAGTTCTGGTTTGCCATGTGGATTGCCCCCTGCCAGGTTGTTTCACCTGCTGACACAGACACACCACTGCAATGAGGACACAGGGAGCTCTTCCTGGAAACGTAAGCAATAGCAACCGTACTTGTGTTTCCCTCTAACCCCACAGCACAGCAAATGCTCATCTCCAGAAAACACCATCTGGTCCACCGTTCCATCAGACCATTAGAAAGTGCTTTTCCGTTTCTGTCTCATCATAGAAACTACCAGTGGGTGATTTTTTTATACAACCATTTGTGAAGAATTTCCCTTTCCTATTTTAGCATTTCTATAGAAGTGACTGAGAAGTACAGCAGCCATTTTTTTCATCTTTTCCCCAGAAGCTCCAGTATGCCCTCCTCTCCTGTCTTTTCAGTTTTTGTTGCTGCCTATACCTCTCCAGTCATCTCAGAGTAGGTCCCTGCTGCCTATACAGCTTATCAGAGCAGGGTAACCTCTGACCTCTTGTGCATCCCTTTTAGCCCAGTATTACCTGGGTTCTCAGTTGTCAGTGTGGGTTGACAACTGATGCTGAAAGGGTGGAATAAAGTCCAAGGAATGTATGTAGAACTCCTTGGGTGGCTACCTGACTTACTTTAATGAGTGTATATAGAGACCATTTACTGAACATCTGCTATACCCTAGAAAGTATTAGCTCCAGTGACAACAAACAAAAAGTGGTCTGGCAGCAGGGCCCCAGGCCTTCAAAGCTCACAGTGGAGTTAGCGGACTTCCAGAAGGAAGGCTCCTGTGGAGGCATCAGTGGTGGGCTTGGCTTGATTTGATCAGGAGACTCCAAAAAGGCTTCACAGAGGACATGGGCTCATTTGGATTCAGAGCTCATCAGCCCACACTCCAGAGTGCAGTCACATTCACTGAGAGAATCAGAGTCCAGCCTTCTTCCTACAGCTCCAGCAAATCCTGGTGGTGTCTTGTGGCATTTTGACTTATTATGAAGATGGTTTTTCCTGCCATCAACAGATGGCTGAGAAGTGAGGAATACCAGCAACATTCTGGCTCTGCGGCACTTGCTGATGTGGGGACAGGCGAGTGAGGAATGACCCCCATTCTTCTGAATGAGCTCAGTGAAGAAACAGCGGTATACTGTTTTGTAATTTATTTTTTCTCTTTAACGTACCTGTGATACTTTCCTAAAGGTAATGTTATGGACAATTACGGAGATTTACAGGGGTTGGGAAGCAAAAAGCAAAGCCGTTACCCATCTGGAGGTGTCTGAGGAACCAAACGATGGCAGCACTTTATTAACACTCGCCTTCCAGTCTCTTTGGACATTAATGTGTTGTGCTAGAGACCTTGTGCCTCATTTTATTGTTTGTCATTATTTTATTCTTGGCTTGATTCAGTTGAGATTCAGTAGATCTACATATCACATGGAGGAAGAGTTTCAAATGAGTGAAGCCTTAATGTAACCCGTCATTTCTCTGTCGACACAAATAAATCTGAATACAAGCCTTGAACGTCATATCTGTGCTGCTCTTTGAGAGTCAGATCTGCTTTCATCTCTCCTAGCTTCCTTGGTGCATAGCTTCCATCCCTGTCATCTCCCGTTGACTTAAGATTGCTGCCAGAGCGATCCAGGTATCACGTAGGACAAGCAGATTCTAAAAAGAAGAGATGGAGGAGTCCTGTGAATTCAAGGCTGACGCTTAGGTGGACATGGTTGTTGGTTTACATAAGTCCTCTCGGTTTTTATTATATGCCGAAGGAGTTCTCAGGGGTCTCACAGACACTTTGGTTTTATTTCTTCTCTGTTTTGTAACAGCATGATTTAGGCTGCCTGGTGGTTTTCTTCTTAAACCTTGTTTACCCAGCAGGAGTAATACTAATGCTCATTCGTATAATGTCTCCTGGCTTATAAAGGGTCTTTGCATATTTCCTCCATTGGTTGTCATAGCTTAATTGAAGGTGGCAAACATTACTTGTTTACAGGATACCCAGCTAACTTGAGGAAGACCTAAGATTGAAACCTAGGTTATAAAACACGGCCCCCTTCCCCCTCTCTCTAAATTCCCAGCACCCTTATGGTGGCTCACAGTTGTCCGTAATTCCAGTTCTAAGTGGGCTGATGCCCTATTTTGGTCTCCAAGAGCTCCAGGCATGCAAGTCGAACACAGACAGACACACTAGCAAAACACCCATGCACATAACTAATAATAAATAAATCTTTAAAAAAATAAAAACAAGAACTTTACCACAAGCTGATATTATAAAGCCTGACCTGAACAAGTCTAGTAGAAAACATTCGGATACAAATCGTACTGCATTTAAGCCAGTTTTTGGTCCCCTGATGAGCAGTATTTGTCTGTGGCTTAGGTTGCTTCAAATTGCACTAATTACAGCACCTGTAGGGATCCAGCCTGGCCAGATTAAGCAGGTCCACACTTTACAGGTGAGCTGCTGTAAATGAGCAAAGCTGCTTGGGTGCTGGACTAGGCTGAGATCTGGTGCGTGGTGTGAGTATTATCAGTAGCTCTGTTAGCACAGAACGATTGTTGGGACCACTTCTCCGTTGTATGAACAGTGTCAGACGTAGTTACTTCTGCATGCCGCAGCTTTCTTTCATTGATAAGATAAGCACGATAGACTGTAGTGTGAGCGTTAGGTAAACTGCTGTAAAGAGGCTCAGCCATTGTGACAGTACAACTGGGGCTGAACAAATGATTGTCTTCCTCCACCGCCAGCGCCACTGCCACTGCTGCCACCACCACCACCCTCTTTCAGTGCATTGAATACTTCATAAAAAGTGGCATGGAGACTTAAGAAATGGTCAAGAATATCACAGTCTGAAAGGACCTGCTCACTTAGAAGAATTAATGTGTATGACTGAGTGGAGAAGTATGGTCACCTTTGTAACCCAGGAGGAGAGCTTTGCAAATGGCTCTTCTGAAAAATGACTCTTTCTGGCCAAATTGAGGGTGACTCATTTTATTCTTCCATTGATAATGATCATTTGCATGCAGTACTTGTATTTGCAAATTGACTTCCTGTGACACTGATTAGTGCCTAGTGGGCTGTCTGCCAATCTAAGGGCAGATTGTAAAAAACTTTGTGCAAAAGAAGCCAACAATCTTTAGGGCCATCCTGAAGGGGAGAGAGAGAAGAGCCAAGGGGATGTCGTAGCTGGGGAGCTTGCATCTCTTTGCAGACAAGATACCTGTTTGCAGGGGAGGATTCGTTGTCCTCCTCTGTAAACTGTTGTGATAGTTTGAGTTCATGGTGGAGAGTCGTGGGCTTTTTAGTTCATGCAGAATGTAAGCAGTGCTTAAGCTTTGATTATCCTGGCCTGTTAGCTTTAGGCATTGAAGTTTTTCTTTAGCTGAAACTTCTTGACGTCCTGCCAGGATGTTGAGCACAATTGTTCTGCTTCTGACAAGTGTGCCCTGTGTTCAGATTGCAGCTGCCTGCTTTGACAGGGTTACTGGAGTTCCAGAATATCACAAAGCCAGTCCGTGGCTGCAGATGAACTCTACAGAAACTTGGCATAAAAGGTGCTACTTTAAAACAGTTATTTTCTCTGACCCATTATTGCAAATCAAAATAGCAATTTCCTTTTTAATGCAGGAGATGGGGAAGGAGAACTAAATTTACATATGATAGCTTTAGGGGCAGCAAAGACAGAGAAGGAAGTGGTCCTTTAAAAAAAAAATTTTTTTTTCGGTAAAAGGTCACTTTGTTTTGCTAAAGACAGAGGACATTTTTAGGAGTGCTATCCCTTTAAAAAAACTTAACAATTTTTCTGTAGGCTATAGGGAGTTTTGCTCATGGGATTGCTATAGGTTTTAGCCACTTGTTCTTTTAGCCCATCTGCATCCTCTTCCAAAATTTACTAGAATTTACTTAATGAAGATGAATTGCTGGTTCTTCATGAAAACCTATTAGACTCTTAAGGGAAGTCAGAAATCCTAGCTCACCTTTAATCCCAGCACTCCTGGGGGGCAGAGGCAGACTGATCTTTAGTTAGAGGCCAGACTGGTCTACAGAGCGAGTTCCAAGACTACTAGCGATGAACAAAGTGACCCTGTTCAAAAAACCAAAGAAGAAGCTCTAAGGGAGAAGATTCAGAACACAGTGTGCATACCTGCCCAGGGAGTGCTCTTCCCTACGCAGGTGTGTACTTGTTCTCTGTCTTACCTTCGTGACTGTGACTCTGCTACAGTTGGATCAGATGTACTGGCCACCTTGCATTTGATGTTCTCCCGGTGTGCTCCTTCCTAGTCTCTTTGGTTGAGTAACAGGCAAACCCAACTCGAGAATGTCAGGGTCTGACTGAAATGCTGAATAAGCTAAACAGCTGCTTCCCCAGGGAGAATGTCGGTGCTAGGCCTTGTCTCCAGTGTGGCTGAGCATCTGCTTTAGGCACAGACAGATTGAAATTCAGAGCCCCGTGTTGCAACATAAAGTTGTCACTGGGATTTAGTTTCCCTTAGCCTTATTTTCCGAACCTGCAACTTGAGAAACAGTAGCACCAGTAATAATAGTTGGCCACCAAGATCGATGACACACACAGGAGTGCCTCGCACAGCCTGCTACCCATGTGGTACTCAGCCCTTCTCATATCCTTGTTTCTCCAGTTTTCCTCTAGCCAGCCTGTGCCTTTTCAACAGGCAGAACAACCCAGTGCTCCTCAGACTGTTGTACCTTAGACTCGCCTCGAAGGCTTGCTAGAACTGGTTACGGGGCTCCACCCAGGGACTGACTGATTCAATGGGCCAAGTGTGCAGGTGTGCAGCCTGAGAATCCATCTGCCTGCAGCCTTCCCTCCCTCCTTCTATTCCTTTCTCCTCCCTCCCTTGTTCCCTCTTTCCTTCCTCACTTTCATTTTCTTATTTATTTATTTGTGTGTGTGTGTGTGTGTGTGTGTGTGTGTGTGTGTGTGTGTGTGTGTGTGTAGTGTGTGATGTATGGTGCCATGGTGCGCATCTGGAGGTGAGAGGACAACTGGCAGGAGTCAGTTCCCTCCTTCTGCCCTGCAGATTCTGGAGATTGGACGCAGGCCAGCAGTCTTGGAGGCTTTACCTGCTAAGCCATCTTACTGGCCCAAGAGAATTTGTAGCTGGTGCTGAGGTTGATGTTGCTGCCCAGTACCACATTCTGAGGGCCACAGAGATAAGCTAAGTCAAGGAGAGTTCTCGCTGTGAAGCAAACACTGTGGAAGATTCAGAACATGGTGAAAGGGTTGAGTCTCATAGTCTAGAAAGAACACAGAGCTGGATGTTTGTGCGTGGGGTTATGACAGCTCTGTGAGAGAGGTCACAGTTCTCTCATCTTTAGATACTTAAAACCATGGTGCCCACTACTGTTATGGATCCCTATGAATTTCTTCATTCCTTTGGTGACTTTTGTAGAGTCTGTACTTGCTCTTATAACTGACATTTAGTTAAAGTCATTTTCATTATTCAATGCTTAGATTAAAACTATTTCACTAGAAAATTTCAAAACATATGAATGACAGGAGGGTTAATAAGCCCTATTTTCAGCACCGAGGTTCACTAGTCACCAACTTATTGTTTCTTTACTCACATACTTCCTTATGTTCCCACTGGGTTATTGGAAGCAGTTCCCATCTAACAATTTTAGTGATAGAAGTCCGGTGTGCATCTGTAAAAGTAAGAACTCTTTCTAGAACCATGTCTCTACCACACTTAAAAACCAGCAATAATTCAGTAATACCTTTAACTATTCACTTGGCAGTAGTTTCAAATGTTGCCCCAGTAGTTTCAAATGTTGATTCATACATCTCTTTAAGCTTCTGTTCCCCTTCTCCTTCCTCTAAGAAATTGTTAAAAGCGTTTCTCATGCAGAGTTTGTGCACTGTCTGCTGTGACACTGACGTTAACTTGACCCACCATTCCTCTGCTTCCTACAGGCAGTTCTTGAGGCTTCCTCAGATTTCAGTTTAACTTATTCTTTCCTCTTGCTTTGGAGAGATGGGATGCTATTTATTTCTTTCAAGAAGCACATGATGGTGTGTTCATTTTTGTTCTAAGTCCTTGACGCTGATGTGAGCTCAGGGTTAAGAACCAGTTACTTTTTGTTGCCCCACCCCCAATATCTCATCTGACTGAGGAACACCTAGGAGGAAAAAATAGGGAAATATGAGCTTCATCAACTAATAATGATTTTAATTCTTTTTGCTTGGGGGGCGCTTTTCAAGACAGGGTTTCTCTGTGTAGCCTTGGCTGTCCTGGATTGGCTTTCTAGGCCAGGCTGGCCTCAGACTCACAGAGATTCGCCTGCCTCTGCCTCCCGAGTGCTGGGATCACAGGAGTGCGCCCCCTTGCCTTGTGCCGTCTAATAATATTATTAGGTGAGCATTTGATACTGTGATATACTGTTCCCACTGCACGGGTTACTTCATCTTTCTGCTGATGTGTTTAATCTGTTGGAAGCCTTCCACCACAACCCTTCCCAGGCTCCCTAGTGTTGGAGATACAGGCATATACTCCCATGCCTGGATTATTCTCACTTGTTCAGTGTTGGTAATCTACCCCAACAGCTTCTTTATGAGTAAGTTTACTGCAGCTACATTAGTCTACACCTGCAAACTGTCTTATTGTGTGTCCAAGACCCTGCTTTTGGGGAGGCTAGGAGATGTAGCATAGTCAAGAACCTACAGGTTAAGTTGTCCTTGGCTGATGTTTTTTCACATATAACTTAGATGATCTTAGGTTTCGGCTGCCTAGTACTGCTATACATAATACTGAAACATTTTCAGGAGTAATGGAGTGACCATGCATGTTCAGTCTAGATCAAAGGCTGTGTATTAACATTTACTTCTATGAAAAATTTGAATTACTTTCTAATTTCTCTTACACTAGGAAAGGGCCTTGCTTTCATGATATGATAGAGTATCTTTTTTTAAAGGACTGTTAGTGGCATATATTTTAGTCATTTTAGCCCTGAGAGGATGTGACTTCTACATAGTCACATTACTTACTGTGAAGAGCTCCACAGTGATAGTAGTTGGATAGGCCTCGTGTCTCCTATCAAGAAAAAGGCCACTTCATTTTCTACAGGGACTGAGAAAGTCTTGCCCTTATTCAGAATCCCAAAGGTCTATACATTGGCCTTCTAAGCCATCTGAACTTGACCTGTTTGGCAAGTAGGGTTATCTGGAGTTGGCATCCAGAGCATTATGAAAAACTGACAGTTATGTTATAGTCCCTAAAGACAAAGAAAGGAAATCTACATGACTGTCCCTTAGCTCAGGGTGGCCAGCAAGGACATAAACCTGAGATTCTGTGTTCTCATTTTAACTAAGGTCAGAGGAGACATGGAACAAGAGCCAGCTGTCCCTGCTTTGATCTCTGCTCTCCTCCTTTGTGGGCCTCCCTGTGCAGTCTTCAGATGCGAAGCTATGGGTTGGTCTAGTTGTGGTTTTAGGTTCAGATTTTGATGACCGGCAAAGTGCTCTGGCCTCTCACACATCTAATTGCTGAAAGTCAGGGACATGGAGGGTCTGCATACTACAGGACTGGCAGGGTAGGTCTTCTAGATCATCGGTCCCCTCATTAATGTTGCAGCTTTGGCTCCAGGCTTCATCATAACTCATCATTACTTCAGAGGTAAGACTTAAAACTGTGAAAATGGCCCTGAGCTAGAATGTTTGTTTTTGTTATGATTTTTTTCCAGTAAAAATGTGAGAAATTATGTTGCCAACCACGAGGAAAGGATGATGTATTTGCTAGGGCTGGAGGAAGCCAAAATCCGCTCAGGTTGTGGCTAAATTGTGAAATACATCAAAAAGAGAAGGACAAATGGAGGCCATTCCGGCCATCCACTTGACACGTTGAGCTTGTTCTGCAGGCAGTCGTCCTAATCCTGAGCTCCAGGACTGAAACACTTCTGCTGAGGAGCAGAACTGGAGGAGAGTCGCACACTTCCCAAGGGAGGGACAGTTAGACACCAGAGTCTTCCTCTCCTAGGACTGAGTGGGTTCAGGAGAACAGCAGAAATGTATGAGTGACCCTCAAGTAGAGCATCCATCGTATGGAAGTTACTCCTGGCCAAAGTGAGCAAGAAGCATTTCTGACGCTGTTCATGTAAAAATAGATCTTTCCTCCTTTTTAGATGTCCTTTCACAAAAACGAGGAAAGCTAACAACGCAAATGCTTGGTAGTCACACAAGTACTATAAATTAAAAAACCTACACCATTCCTATCCTAACTCTGATTTCATTTGTAGTCCCCTATTTAATCTAATAGCATCCAGAAGGATATTTAGAATAGCTTCACGCTTGAGGAAAAACTTCACCTTCCTCTAAGACAAGAGGCAGAGTCACAGAAGCTCCAAGCGTATCAATGTAAATGTCATCTCAGAGTGTAGCTCGTTTTTGAAGGATTCAAACTGATCTAGAAGCAAAATGTTAATACCAATACTGACTACTGATGGCCTTTCCAATAGCCAGGTGTTTTGTGTGGTGGTCTATTGAACCCCTCAACACTAGTCCGGTCTTAAAACATGTATCCTGTTGTTATAAGACCCTACGTATTTACCCTTTAGCTCCTTGTCTGATCTGCAGGAGACCTCTTGGACTCCTGTTTCAGGATTCTTAGGTCAGAACACTGTTTAAAGTGTTGTTTAAGGCAACCAGTATGTTTCAGCGCTAGAAACAGCTCTAACAAAAAGGCTGTTGAGGAAGAGAGTTGTCCCCTAGGTGTAGGTGTGGGTAGCAGTGCTTCTTTTAAAATAAAGTTTCAGCCCACACCCTTCATTGGGTATTACTGTGTTCTGCTTAGTTGTGTTGAATGAAATACAGTATGGATTTGAGTCATGGTCCTGCTCTCATAAAGGTGCCATGGCTATGTAGGACAGCAGGGCTCCTGCAGCAGTGACAGCTACACCCTTTAGGCACACCACTTGGCTTCTTTGCGCTGGGGAATGTCCACTTAGAATTTAGTGAGAGAAGTAAATGTGTGCTTCCACTCACCCCAGTTCAAGACCGTTTTGGACCCCTTGTTTGGAAGGAGTACAGTGCGTACATATCCCTGTGGTTTGAATTTAGATTGTCATTGCTTTAACGATTTGCTGTTATCTGGAGGTGTTCTGACTTACACTAAAGTAGATTTTAATCATTGAGTTTGTCTTATGATCTCGTGCTATAAGAGGATCGTTCTCTCAATAAGAAACTTTTAATGTATATTGCTGTTTTTTTCCTTTTTAAAAACCTTTGTGGACTTTACATTATGCACCCCAGTCCCACTCATCTGCCTGACTCTTCATATCTGCCCTCCACCCTTACGATCTCCTCCAAAGAAGAAAATAGATTAAAATAAAAAACCAAAACCAAAAACCATCTCATTATGCAAGCCGCAGTGTGTCACATGATATTCCCTTTGTCCGCACATCTTTAATTGAAATGTTTATGGCAATGAGTCATTGGTCTGATTCGACGCCTCTGGCTTCTGCTGTGCTGGATGCTCATGGAACTTCTCTCAGATACCCTGTTGTTGCCCTGTGTCATGGATAGTCTCCAGCTTTGGTTCTTCAGGACCAGCCCCTTTGTGTGCTCCAGCAGTTCATAGATGGGATAGAGGTTGCGGTGGGCCAACTTAATGCTCTGGATCTGGGCCTGGGTGGAAAGCTGAGTTGTTCAGCCTGCCAGCTCTCCCACACCCATAACTCAAGGGTGAGCTCTCCAGCACCGCCCCTGTGAGGGACAGGGACAGCTCTCCTCCGCGCTGCAGCCTGTGAGGGGTGAGGCCAGCCCTGTGTAGCCCTTGGACATCAGCATGGCCCTAGGTAGGAGCCCAGACCAGGCATGTTTGCATGGCCTTTGGTGGTAATATGACCCACAGCCCTCTGCTGCTGCATGGCCACAGACCCAGACCTGGCCCTCAGGTGGCAGGGCAGGCTGTTCACATCAGGCTCTTCCTCTCTCTGCTCACGTCTCCAGCTCTGCCTCTCTTCATAGTACTCAAACCTTTCCACTCTCATTCCCTCCCATCTCTCCACCACATATTTGCACATTGTAGTGGCCTCTGCGTATCTTCTGCTTATTTTATCTTTTAGAAATAATGGTTTCACACGGAAAATTCATATGCATTAAAAAATGATCAGGAAGCATACACAGTGTCAATATAGCTTCTCTTTGGGAAAGGGCATATTTTCATTTTTCTTATCTCCTATCCACTCATCTCCTGTCTCTGCCTCTCTCTCATTTAAAAAAAATGTATTACATATGGTTCTTGTATGTATGTATGTATGTATGTATGTATGTATGTATGTATGTGAGAGTGTATGCCACAGATCATGATAACCTGTTGGAGTGAGTTCTTTTTTTCTACCATGTGGATCACAGCATTGAACTCATGTCATCAGGCTTGGTGGCAAGTGACTTTACCTAATGAGCCATTCATTGAAACCCATTGAGACAGGGTTTCACTATGTATCCCAGCTGGCCTGGAACTCACTATATATACCAGGCTGGCCTTGAAACTCACAGTAGTCGCCCGCCTTTGTCTTCCAAGTGCTGGGATTAAAGGTATACACTACAATACTTAGCTGTTTATATCGTTTTTAAGACAGGGTCTCACTATATAATCCAAGTTCACCTAAAACTCCTTTTTTCAGCCTCCCAGCTATTGAGATTACAGGCATGCCTCACTGTGCCTGGATAGTCTAAAATTTCAATATGTAGGTATCTTTATCTACTTGTATAAAACGTGATTATTGAATCTAGACTTCGTGTGTGTGTGTGTGTGTGTGTGTGTGTGTGTTTATTGATCGTCAAGCCAAAAAGAGAACTATGAGAAGCAAGAAAGATTTTAAGGGATGAGGGGAAAAAGAGGGTAATGGCATACATGTGACATAAAATCAGAAGGGAGTCCTGAGGGGAGGCAAGGGAGAAACAGCTGGAGTTGGGTGGGGCACAGTGGAAAGCAATCCGAGAAGGGGATGGATTAGAGCAGTTTAATGAGATATACATATGCACACACACGTAAACATGTACGCACAATCGTACACACTTGTATAAATACCATAATTAAGCCTATTATTATATAATTTAAGTAAAATAGGGATATGGGAGGGAAAGTAATTTAAAATTCATTTAAAAACAGCCATTGGGGAAATTGGAACATTGAGTAGAACACACGAACATGAATCTAAATGTAATTTATGACTCTGTAGTTCATGCAACTCCTATCACAGCTGGCACCCTAGTGTGTTGTGTATAAGAGCAGGGACCTTGCTTCATTGCCCAGGTCTAAAGTTCCTTCCTCTGGCAGACATTTCTGAGAGCCTGCCCTGGGCATCCCCTCCCTTTCAGCAGTAGCCTATGCTAAGCATAAGCAATAACTTAATAGCGAAGTAAATATTAACATCATCTCTTAATATCAAAGAGATATTTTTTTTTATTTCTTTCCGTTCCTGATTCTGGTCCCAGGTTGGTCTTTCAACACAAACCTTTATGGTGTATTCTCAGGTAAAGTATAATGTACAACTGCTGGCATCATGTGAAGCCGTTGGTTTGTATAAAGCTCGGGTGTATTAGAAAGATAGGGATAGGGTTACTAAAAAAAACTCACTGTGAGTTGTGGGAGGGAAGAACACAGACAGGCATCCAGTCCTATTCAAGAACGCTTTCAGACCTCTTCCCTTTTAAATTAATGAAAATCTGATTTCGCAATGGAATTTATAAGTCATGTGACCCACTCATGAGATTGTGGATATGTTTTCAGCAGGATTTTGTGGCTTGGCTAATAAAATCTTTTCAGAGCTGATCCTCTGAGCCTTCTGTCTAGTTAATATCTCTACTGCTGCTTTTATGACCTAATTGCCTTTGTGGTTAATTCACTTCATGACACATACATCACCGTGCAGTTTACACACTTCCCCCATCTGTCCTATCAGCTTGATGACTCCTGGGGTCAAGGAGAGGTTGCTGGGTAGATGAATGTTGTTAGATAAGTAATGTGGCTAACCGGTTTTGTTTAATTAAAACAACGCTTCTAACTAATACGTAGAAGCTACTACTTCCTGATGGTTCCTATTCCACAGTGTCCCACCTGAACCTGTTACAAGTTACTCCATTATTTGCAGGGAATAAGCGTGTGTCGTCCTGTCCTTTAGCCCACCTCCCACTGCGGTAAGTAGTCAGATCTCATCTTGTGCATGAGGAAGCTGACATAAGACAGTTACTCCAACTGTGCCATGTCGCTGAGGCTAGTAGTCTGGTAAAGTTGGGATCTCAGCTGCAGAATCACACAGTCGTTTTGCTGCAGTTTCAAACAGTGTAGGTTTCATTCTTGTCTCTTGTCACTGGGGTCCTCCTACTGCCTCCTTTTCCGTGTAGATACCTCACTAGCATTCCACACACCTGCTGCCTACCAGTATGTAAGGGATTTCATCTGTGTTTGAGAGCCCTGTTGGTGCTAAAGTTAGGAAAACTGACATTGTGATACTTGCCAAGAGACACTTTTCTTAAGATACCACCATGAAGATCTGATGTGTATTTTAGTCTTTTTGATTTATATTTTACTTGTTAAGTAGTCTGTTTCATCCCTGGTGTCTGCCTGTGATCAGAAATCTCGTTTTTATCAATATTGTGGAGTTGCCTTTTTAATTTGAAAATGTTTAATAACGCAAGATAAAATATTGTTTTAAGTTTTTAAATTATTTTTATATTTGTGTGCATGTGAGTGTTCTGTCTGCATATATGTGCGCCACATATGTGCCTGTTGTCCATCAAAGCCAGAGGATAGTGTCAGATTCCCTGGAGCTGGAGGTACAGGTGGTTTTGAGCCACCATGTGGATCTGGGAATCAAACCTTGGTCCTTTGCAAGAGCAACAAGTGCTCTTAACCAAGAAGCTATCTCTTCAGCCCCAGGAACAAACACTCTAATACATTGTAAACTAGACAACTGAAAATCTTTGTGGAATCTTTTTCATCTTTGGAATACAGTTTTGAAGCCATAACTTGTAGTTCACTACTAACTTAATGATGTGGGTGCAGTTCATTGGTAGAGGGTTTCCACAGCATGCACACAGCCTTGGGTTTGGTCCTCAGCCCTGAAAGAATAGATATAAATAGTTAAGATATTTAAATTTTCTCTCACTATAAGAAAGTGCATGTGATTGCATTTATATTCGAGAATGTTTTATGCTAGGGACAAGTTTGTTCTATTGGTTTTAAAATGTAACTGTTTCCTCAGTTTTACTCCAGGAAGTAGAGACAACTGTAAAGGAGGAAGCTGCTCAGTGAAGCTTTTCTGTGCAAAAGTTACTTCCCTCAAGTGTCTCCTAATAGAACAGCTTAAAAAATATTTTAGCAGAATCAGCTTACTGCATGAGAAAGAAGCATTTTGGAACCATAAATACCTGAGAGGCTCCACCTAGCAGCGCCTCAAAACCAATGCTAAGACTCACAGCCAAACATTGAGTGAGGCATAGGGAGTCGTGTGGAAAAGTGGGGTGCAGGATAGGAGGACCCGATGGTGACAGGAGCTCCACAAGAAGGCCAACAGAGACAACCAACCAGGGTCCAGGGGGGCATGTGGAGTCTGGAGCACCAACCAGGGACTGTGCATGGACTGGACACAGATACAGCCGACGGGCAGCTTAGGCTTCATGTGGGTGCCCTAGTAAGGGGAGCAGGGGCTGTCTCGGACATGCACTCTGTTGCCTGCTTTATGATCACGTCCCCCTAGTGGGACTGCCTCACCAGGCCTCAGGAGGAGAGGATGCACTCGGTCCTGATGCAACTTGATGAACTGGGGTGGGGCTCCCCTTTTCTGAGGAATAGGGGAAGGAGGTAGCGGGAGGGAGGGTGGGACCAGGAGGAGAGGAGGGAGGGGAGTAAGATCAGAATATAAAGTGAATTAATTAATTAATTAATTTCTAAAAGCCCTACCTGCCTTAAAATTCCAGGACTGCAGCCCTAGTCCTTTAGGATTTCCAGCTGGCGTTTTGACTGCCCTAAGTCATTTGGGTTCACGTCTGGGAAATTAAAGCACGGCAACTGGAGATAGACATGGTTGGCCCTGTGCTTTCCAGTTAGAAGCTCAAGTGAGAGGTGGAAAACATGTAAATTGTGAGAGCGAGGTGTCTTTCTGCAGGGAAGAGATAGTTCCCTGTTGAGTCTCACACACACACACACACACACACACACACACACACACACACGCACACAGAGGGGGGTGGACAATATGAATATGAATGAATAAATACAAGCCTGTGGCAGATAAGATTTTGCCAGCTTAGTTCCAGGACCAGCCACTGTAGGCAGGAGAGGACATCACTGGTCTACCTGGTGCGAGTGGCTTAAACCTAGATCTCTGAGCATATCTCTCGAGCTTATGCATGCCATCATTGGTTTCTTGTTTTTGTTTTCACGTAAGTAGACGAAGACTTTTGGCTTGCAGTTAGTTAAATGTTATTTCCTCAAAATTCTGTGTATCTATTTAAGAGCTATTACATTGAGTGCTCAGTGTTTGATAGCAGTTCTAGTTGGTAAGGATTACAGCAGAGGTGTAGGTGTGTGTGTGTGTGTGTGTGTGTGTGTGTGTGTGTGTGTGTGTGTGTGTAGGGCACATTATAGGAGAATCAGACAAAAGCAAGGAGATGTACAAGGTAGTGATGACTGCTAAGAAGGAACCAAACAGGGAGCTGGCCATGGTGGTGTGTATCTCTGACCCCCATCATTCCCAGAGCCGGAGTAGGAGATGTGAGTCATTAGGTCCACCTATGCAGCCATGTCTTTTAAAATAAGGGGACATTGATGGAGCAGGGATGGGATTGCTCAGAGAATATCTTGTGAAGGAAATGACTTTTGAGCTTCATCCTGAGATGTGAGCAGGGCAAAAGTCAGACAAACATGGATGCTCTAGTCCAAGGAGGCCACTGATGCAAAGGTTGAGCTAGGCGTAGTCCGCTGCAGCTTCTGTTCCAGTTCCATTTGGCTCTCTATTTCTGGCCCCTAAGACTCCAATTTTAAAAAGGACCACAGAGATAAAACAGGTGGCGAATAAGAATGTTAAGCTGCACGTGGCTGCTAAAGGCTTTTTGTGCTTCCTTGGAATTGAAACACATCCTGAATGTAAAAATCAACGGTTTCCCAGGTCCTTTCATCATTGCATCTGCTAATTTAATCCTGAGCAAAAGCTGGTCGTTCCTTTTGCGACCCAAGGCTATTGACCTCTCTGTCTCTTGGTCTCTGGAGTAAAAAGTTCAGGTGGAGATGAAGGACTGATTCTACTCAGACCTTTGACCATGTGGATCCTTAGCTAATGAGGATGGATAAGGTTTCCTTTTTGCTTCTGAATTGATTTTGTGGCTTAAAAAAAAAAAAAAAGAACATTTATCAAAGGCTAAGGGATTGTCAATGTGGGAAGGGAGGTATTTAAAAAGAAGCCATTATCCAAGTAGCTACTCAGAGGGAATCACTCATGCTATACGTTTATAATGGCTTGCACAAATGGAAGACAGCAAATCTGGAGAGTGAATCACCTGCTAAGTAACAGTACTTACAACAAAGGCTGACACCTCAGGAGTGTTTGCTGTTTGCTAGGTTCCCTGCGGTACAGTGACCTTCCGATGCTTCAGTCTTCTTACATCTTCTTACGAACTCTTTGCTGTTGTTATTATTATCACCATTATTTGATATCTCACCATTACAACAAAATCAGGCTTAACTAGTATAACTTCATGGTCACTTTGGTAATCAAGTGTAATTTAGACCCCGATCTTCCTGATCCCAGACTTAAAGGTAATGAAGTTAATCATGTGCCCTGATGATGACAGGATGCTGTCTGAGAAGTAGTGATTAATAAATAACGTGAGTAGTGCTGGGCCGGACCTGTACTAACAATCCTTCTAATTTCCCACTGGCAAAATGGAAAATGGTTGGTTATATGAATGCGTGAATGAATGATCACCATATTGTATCTCCAACGTGGCAGGAATTGTCTAAAAAGCAATGAAAATATAGACTGAGGAAAATCAAACAAATAAGCACTTCTAATGTAACAGCGGATTGAAGAAAATTTGAGAGGAAAGTGATGCTCCCTTCTTAAAGTGACATGTCAGATTTTTAAATACAATCTCAGTGTTGGATATTTGTTTCTATGTGAAACTGTAGCTACGCAAGGGGCTTTATACAACCACCGTAAAAGACCAGTACCTATTTATGTCTCCTGTACCACCTAAGAAACCTTTCTTTATTTCCATTTTTAGCAAAAAGATGAGGGAGGGGCTGTATACTTAAACAGTGTTTCTCAACAGGGCAGGGGTGACTTTTGCCTTTCCACCTGTGAGAGAACATTCAGTATTGTCTAGAAAAAAGTTCAGAAATGTAACGTGTTTTTCGGACCATAAGGCACACCCAGTTTTTAGAGCAGTAAAACAAGAAAAGCCATAAAAACAGCAATCGGACCATAGGGTACACTCTAATTCCCCCCCCCACACACACATTTTAGGGGGAAAAGTGCTTCTTATGGTCCAAAAAATATGATATTGATAGCTTTTTTGAAAGAACAGTTTAGACTTATGGAAATTGAGCAGAAAATACAGAATTCTCTCATATCACTGATTTCCTCCTCCCCCATACTTCCACCATGGCTTCCCGTTACATCATGGGACACATGTCTCAGCGGGCGGTATATTCCTGTTACATCATGGGACACATGTCTCAGCGGGCGGTATATTCCCATTACATCATGGGACACATGTCTCAGCGGGCGGTATATTCCTGTTACATCATGGGACACATGTCTCAGCGGGCGGTATATTCCCGTTACATCATGGGACACACGTCTCAGCGGGTGGTATATTCCCGTTACATCATGGGACACATGTCTCAGCGGGCGGTATATTCCCGTTACATCATGGGACACATGTCTCAGCGGGCGGTATATTCCCGTTACATCATGGGACACATGTCTCAGCAGGCGGTATATTCCCGTTACATCATGGGACACATGTCTCAGCAGGCGGTATATTCCCGTTACATCATGGGACACATGTCTGAGCGGGCAGTATATCTGTGACAGCTAACGAGCCAGTACCATGACTGAAGCCCAAGGTTTAGTGCCCACTGATGTTCCATGGGCTTTTGAAAAGGATCTATTTTACAGTATTAATTTCAATGTTGTGGAAGTTCCGTGTGCTCTGTGTATTCATCCCTTCCTCTCCCAACCCCAGCAGCTACTGACCTTACTGTCTCCATAGTTAGGCTTTTCTAGAACATCATATAATTGGAGTCACATGGTACAGAAGAGCTTTTTCAGATTGACATCTTCACTCACTCAGTCTTTTCCTAGCTTGATAGCTCATTTTATTGCTAAGTAAATCCTGTTGTCAAGGTGTACCCATTTAATGAAGGGCATCTTTGAGTATGTCCCTAGAGCCAACTCTGATTGTCTCAAAGATGCAGGAATGTTATTGATAATGGTAGCCCAGATACCTGCGACAAACCCTGTCGTACAGTACATGCCCCTGACAGTGAGTTGTCCCATTCAAAATACCATTTGTGTGGAGATTGTTAAATTTTGACCCAAATCTGTCTTACGTAGTGTAGGGGAAATATTCTAAGCAGACACGTCAGTTCAAAACCATTAGCCTCACAGAGATCCCAGGAGCAAAACATAATCTAAATTCCATTTTGTAGGTGAAGACACAATTTAAAGCTAGGCTCGGTGGCACATGACTTTGATCCCAGCATTCAGAAGGCCAGCTATTTATAGTAAAAGGCAAAGATGGGGTTCCCATCTGGACCCTCCATAGATACAGGGACTTCGGGTATTATGCCCGGCTCTTTCTTTTGTAGTATGTGCGATATCTTTTTTTTTTTTTTTTTTTTTAGCAAAAAATGCAATACTCCTTTTCTGTGGTGACTTGAGTTTCTTGTGGTGTGGACTGGGTACTACAGAGTGCTTGCCTGGCATTCACAAGGGTCTTGGTTTGATCCACAGTACTACAGAAAGGAAAAGCACAATCATAGAGCTACCTGAAGTCTTTTACCTCACCGTGTAGCACTTTGAATACATAGTCTGCCGGTGTCATAAGAACCACGCTGTTGAAGAAGCCAGGGACCCTGGCCTCAGAGAAACTTTAGTTTGTTTTCTCCCTTTGATGTGCTTATCTAAGAAGCTAAAGGGCTAGGGATACAATATATTGATTCACTTCTCGAAAGTCCCAAGCTCTAGGTGCCCCGCCCTCTGCTATCTTGGAGCTGGGATCTGCCTTTGAGGCTTGTCTGCCACCCTCAGTCACCGTCCTGTGGCCATCAGTTTAGTCCTCCCACAGATGGCAGCTGATCTGGATGAAGAAGGTGCTTGTCTTTTCTGTCCCTGTTAGCATCCTACCCTCTGGATATGTTCTTCCTGTTTGCTATAAGGAATAGCTGCAAGTGGTGGCTTGAAAGGCAGCATTTTTTGTTTCAGAAGATTTTGTGTCTTCATATTTAGCTTTTCTCATATCTGTCAGCCCTTGAGATTGCTGTTTATGGCAGCATGCCTTGTAGTCACACTCCCCTAAAATACTTATTCTTTTATCAGCCTGTTTAGTTTCCATTGTGTTTATCATTTTAGAGAATTTTCTATTATGATTGATACAACTTTCTTTTATTGATTAAAGTGAAAAGATAAGCCTTGGCTTTTTAAAACTGTTTTATGTAAAAGTTTTGTGCACATTTACATAATGTTGGACAGCCACTGTAGACAGATTATTAATTTATACATCTGTGACTTTTGGAATGTTGATTCCCAGAGCATAGAAATTTAGACATTACTAGTACTTGAATTACCAAGCGGCATGGCCTTCTATGATTTGGAAGGGACTTTGCTTCATAGTCATCAGAACTTGTCATCAGAACTCTGATCCATCATTCCATGTTTTTACCTTGTGTGCAGGCTTTGTTTTAGAACTGCGAGCACCTTGAGACACCCTTACTGGGCAGTGCTAGGGAAATCTGTGAGTTGATTATACTAAAAGATGCATACACATATTGGTTGGCGTGGGAAAATAGTAAGTTATAAAGCTAGGGTAGACTAATAAGACACTGTGTTCTGTTGAGTGTGTTGGAAGAATGAGGGTTTTCTCCAAGACTGTTTTTTTGTTCTTATTACTTAATGGACAGTGGTAAAGGTAGCTCCATAATTATGCTTTTCCTTTACAGTGGTCTGAGTACAGTACAGGTGCTATTGCTTGTCATGTTCTGTGTGATGTTTGTTCTCCATATACTCATCTGGATTAATGGCCTTTTTGGCTTCATTTCCTTTAATGCATCAGAGGGCATGGGTTTCTGCACTAAGAAGCCCTATTACAGCTTTGTCAGACTGTTTTGATTTAGCCTCAGCACACTGCTTGCTTTGCAGACAGACAAGGAGGGGAGAGGAGAGGTGGGTGGGGCAGGGCTCCTGCTGGTCTTTGAGTGCAGGCAGAGAGAGAGATTGATCCCACAGCGTGACTGATGATGATCTGCTGGGATCTAGACCACGCAGGAAGTGAGGGATTAGTTAATTGCTCCTCTCCCTTGTCTTAGCTGAAGGCAGGCCTTTATTTTTAAGGGCCCAGTTGTTTTGAAAGGAGATAGTAAAAAGTTTGTTTGTTTGTTTGTTTGTTTGTTTTCAAAATTAGGGTGATGCTTTTTGGTCTAGCCATTGAATCTGTTTCTACAGCTTGACTGTTCCAGGTAGTAAGGACTTGCTTGCTATTAATGTGAAAAAATGATGGGATTCTTAACCTTTGCAGTCCATGAGTTAGAATTTTGTTAGGAAACTGTGAAAACTCCCTGGGAGTGTTACAGCAGGCAAATGGGAAACTCTGGGAAGACACTGGGAGTGACTTCAACTTGCAGCCCAAACAGCTCTCGGGGTATGCTTGTTCCAACTGCTCAGGGCACAGGCGGAAGGACAGTCATATAAAAAATTTCAACCTCCCTCCACTTCAGACAGGATTGCACTGCATAGCTCCTGATGGCCTTGAGTTTGTGACAGTCCTGTGTCTACCTCAGTGCTCGGTCTACAAGCCTGTGCCACCACTCCCAGCTTCCCTTTCATTAAAAGGAGAAACACATGATGGTGATCTCATTTAAATGTCATAAACTGGATTTATTTTAAGATCCCACACTTAATTAAGGTTGAATGCCACATCTGTTGTTTGTCTATTTCCATGGCCTGATCACTGAATTCTGGGAACTTGTCAACCTTTAGTAGTGAATGTCGTGTTGGCTCTGAGGATTTTTCTTTTTCTTCTTACTATTTGGCCAAGAAACTGTATGTGTTAAAGCTTGTTTGCTTTTCAGCTTTATTTTGGTTAAATTGTTTTTCAGGGACTTGCCTGACTCCATGCCTAGTTGACTTCCACATCTTGTATGTATTGCTCATTTCACAGGACTGTCCTTTAGTGGAACAGATTTTTTTTAAACAAAATAGCCACCTAATATGTTTATACTACTTACTTGTCTTAGTGAAAGTTTTCATTATTTCTCTGACATATGTATAATTTCTCATCTTGAAATGTAACACTTTTAAGTTTGTTTTTTAATCATTTATTTTCCACTAAGCTGCCTTTGGTCATTAGATTTTCAAGTTTTTTTTAGAAAGTTTCTGCAAATCACTGATTCCTTGATGTTTGTCTATTTAAATACTAAATATCTTTGCATTTTCTGCATTGTTCAAGTGCAACATGTAGTCTGCCTTTCTGTCTTCTCGCAGTTTACAGGGAGTTACAGCAGTTCAGCAACTTAATGTGCAGGATCACATAGCTTTCTAGCCACATACATGGATATGCAGTGTTTGCAAAGAGAGGTTGAGGATGAAGAAAGAACTGTACGAGATCAAGGGGGTGGGAGTAAGGACATGACTTGTGAGTGGTCCCCACTCACAGTGCTGATTGCATTTACGACCCACTTTGACTTCAATCCTGTATGAATACGTGCACCACTAAGACAGTCTTCTGTTGTCAACACCTTCAAACCTTGGAAAGAGAACTGCCTGGTTTTCACTGCCCTAGTGGGCACATCTCCATATAGCATAGGACACGGCCCCGGCTGTTGCCACTGCATTCTCCAGTTGCTGGCTTTCTCACTCAGCCCCTGGGCAGACAAGCGAAGGTAGTGAGACACTCTGCTGGACACCCAGGCCTCTCTACCAGGTCTTGAAGCCTCCCGGTTTACCTTGCTGCCCTTTCCCATCTTCTGTTGTCCTCAGCATTCATTTTACCAATAGAGGTACTCCTCTATGTTTATAAAGTACATGGGCTGTGCTTTACACTCTACTAGGTACTGGGATGTCCCTGAGTACAAGATACGTGATTTCTGCTTCGCGACTATTCTGATAAGAGGACCAGGCAGACAGGTAGTAATTTATGGTGGGACATGATCAGTGCCGTCATGGACTCACTGCAGGGCCAGTCTGAGAGCCCAGAGCACGGTACCCGACCTTGATTCTTACACCAGAGGAGACTTACTCAGAGGAAGGGATATCTTAGCTTGGGGTCAGATTAGAGGTAGGAGAGAAGTAAGAGGTGTTGCCCTGAAGATTGCTGAGGAGAGAGGGTTGTAACTAGCCTGGAAGGACAGCAGGGACAGACACCAGTCCCCTAGAATTTGAAACGGGGATTGGTGTGTTCTGATTTGCTTTGTAGACATACTGTTCTAACTGTAGCATGGAGAATGGGTTGAAAAGAGCAGCATATGTCAAAGGTAACGAGTGCTGCCAGGCAGGTCTAACCTTTTGGCATTGCAACATGGCATTGCTGTCTATAGAGCTCTCACTTGAAAACAGTACAATCAAGTTGCAGGGAGAAATGCAAAATAATCTAATATTTTAAGTAAATTTATAGAAGAAATGCTTAACCCATAGCTGCCTTGCTAGGATAGAAATGATGTTTGGTCTTTGAAAAGGAAGTCTTTTTCTGACATTTAGGGCCTTCATACTAATCAAAGTATTTTTTGTCGGTGCAGCCATGCCCAGGAGACCCCTGTTCTCATGGCTGCCAGGCCCTGGGCTATAAATATAAAACATTGGTTTGGTTAAGCATGTCCATCTAGTCCAGCAGTTTTCAACCTGTGGGTCACATATCAGATATCCTGCATATCAAATATTTACATTATGATTCATAGCAGCAGCAAAATTACAGTTGTGAACTAACAATGAAATAATTTTATGGCTAGGGGTCACCACAACCTAAGGAACTGTATTAAAGGGTCACAGCATCAGGAAGGTTGAGAACCACTGCTCTGTACTCATCCACTAGCTCTCTGACGTTCATCTAAGAGCCCAGCATCCTTAGAACAAAGGGATTGCTTGAAAAACCCCACATTTTAGCAGTGAAGTCCTGGCCATCCAGAGATGGGAACATTTCCTTAGTCTCCCACATCTCTGCTCTTAGTTCAAAGGTTCTTTGAATTAACTGCCCAGTAACCTCATGGGCCTATTTAGCTAACTATACAGTGTGGCTTTTTTTTTTTTTTTTTTTTTTTTTTTTTTGCCTGCTATACTTGGCCCCAGTCTTTCTCAGCAGGAGTATGATGATGACTGGGAAGTACTTGGCAGTTGAGTAAGTGAAGGCTGATCTTGAATGTGTTCTTTCTCTGTGTGGATTTTGGGTTCCTCCAGAAAGAGCATGTGCTGTCTCCCAGCTCTATCTTAGCTTTATTTATCTCTTAATAGTGGGTTTCGAACCTAAATTCACTTCTGTGTGCAACCTGATGGGTGTAAAGGAGCAGCAGACTCTGGAGGCTTCTAGAGGGTGGTTCAACTGTACTAGAAGCTGTGCCTGCTACAGGCTACAGCCTAGCAGCTAGGACCCTGAGGAGCTCTGCTACATGGCCCCAGTTATCTCACCAGTAACAGGGACAGTCACACTAAGCAGGCTGCAGATGAAAAAGAATGAGTATTTTAAAATCTGGCACATAATGCATTTCTGTAGACCATAGATAGCTCCCTGGCCCTTGACTGCAGTTTCCCAAGCCAAACGTTTACCCACAGCTGTCTATCATCGGTTATACTGTGTCAGTCCCTTGAAACTTTTAGGGCTTTGGGGTCTTTGTTTCCATCCTCCTGAATGACAGATATGAATCCTTGGTGTTCTCTCCAACCTGGTCAGTTAACCTTGAAAGGTACTGTACTGCACGGTGGAAGAGTAAGAACCAGAGATTAAGGAAGCAGCTTCAGCCTGAGACATTCACGGTGCCTGAAGCAGAGGGAGACTGCAGGTATATAAGAACAAAGTTTACCTGCCTGGAAAGTGTCACAGCTTTCCTTCCCAGTGTGTAGTCGGTCACTCTGTGTTCTTCACGAATATGAGTAATTTTTTTAAAGGATTGGTGTGGGGAGCCAGAAGAAATCAGTTCTGTGCTGCTTCCTAGGGAGAAGGCCAGAGGAGCTGAGCTGTCTTACCACTAGTAAACAACTAGATGCATGTCAGCCTGCAACAACAAGGGGGAAAGGAGAACAAGATAACAATTTAAATAAGCGTAAGGATGATAGGCGGGCACACCCCTGTTCCCATCCCAGCCACCCTCTGAGAACTTCTCTTGAGTAAAATGATAGTGGGTCTGCTGTTCCCTTTACTGGCCTCTGTTGAGAAAGATTTTCACAGGGCTCAGGGTAACTGTCACAAGCAGAATTATCCAGGCTCAGTCAGGTAAACCTCTGCTTCTGAGAAGCCATCATCCTTGTAACTCCAAGAAAGCAGAAACAGGTCAGTATCAATAGGTCTGTGGTTTTGCAGAGCAGTAAGTGATGAGCTAGGGCATCGAAGAACCAGTTCCCAATAAAGTTTACTAGGCCAGGATTGCAGATGGCAGCAATATGGTGTTCTCTCTCTCTCTCTCTCTCTCTCTCTCTCTCTCTCTCTCTCTCTCTCTCTCTCACACACACACACACACACACACACACACACACACACACACACACACGAATCTAACAGTCTCTTTGATTGGGTAGAATTTTTTTCTAATATAGACCAGTTCCTAAACGTAGTAAATTTACCTTTTAAATGTAGCACAATGTGGATCTGGTGCACAAATGTTACTGATACCTCCATGAAATATGGTTAAGGGAATTAATATGCATTATTATAGTTTATTATATTATATATGACATCAGTGACACACACACACATACACAGTTTCACAGTATTTTTAGATGCCTTTTTAGAACCAGTGGCAGGAGAATAAGAGCCTCACATAAAGTGCACCTTGTGGTCATTTGTAGCTTGGTACAAAGCAATAGTAGCCTTCCCAGGGTTAATGTGTAACTGACAGATCTGCTAATTGTTTCTTTGGGTTTTTTTTGTCAGATATTTATAAAATTTCACACTAACTTCACAGTAGCTGTTTTTGTTACCCCTGTCTTACCATTGTAGAAAGTGGGGCCAAGAATGTCTGTGTGATTTATCTAGGGTTACCCAGCTAGTAAATTCTAGAACTACATTTTGAGCCCAAATTATGATTAAGGAACGCCTTGCCTTTTTCACTTGTGGTTCCTGCGTAATCGGTGAGACTCAGTCTTTGCCTGTAGGGCTCTAATGTACCTGGCAGAAATGTGGGATGTGTTTGTTAGAGCGCTTTGTGTTAGTTGCCAAGTCCTGTCCACACGCTTGTGAACTGACTGAGTTCACCCTTGTAACTACCAGAGGCTCATCCACCATCTTTTAATAGCCTCTATTCTCTTTCCAGTTAAACCAAGGAGCCCGATTGTAATTTGTCTCCTTAATTGGAGTGTGACTTTAAGTAACTGCTGGGGTTGCCCTTTAGCAGACTGTACTGTTGTTTGGGTAATTTTCTGTTCTATCAGCCAAGTGAAATTTCTGTGACAGTTTTTCTGTAGCAGAAGCAAGACGGTGGTCCTAAGAACAGAGGAGAACTTAGACTTAGGAGATGATATTTTCTTGTCCCTTTCCCAAGCCCCACATGATGGTCCAGCTGCTGCTGTCTTGTGTGGATGCCAAAATCATTAGGGGTCACCATGTGACTGAGAAGTTGAGAAGTAGAACCTAAACCTGTCCATCCAGCTCGTCTTGTGTCACACCTGTTGCTTGTGGTGCTGTTTAGGAATAAATAGGAACACACACACACACACACACACACACACACACACACACACACACACATCTCTATATATAAAATGTTGCTTTTTTCATTTCATTTACTCATCCCCAAAATACCTACATCATGTTCACTGTGAGAATCGAGACATAAGACAGTGCAGATGAACTGTTAGCTGAAGGTCTATTTGGTGCCTATGTAGGGAAGCAAAGAACTTTAGTGGCTGTGAAGATCTGTTTTAGTCTTTCTTCCTCCGAAGCACCCAAGTCATTGCAAAGCCCTTTAATGCTAGATGTACATCCAGTAACAATTAGTTGCTGATTAGCTTTCTCCCCTCTTCACTTGCTGTGGAGACTTAAGCATCCAGGCTTGTGCCAGAAGAGAGTGCATGGGGGTTTCTTACGCTAGAAGCATTTATAGTCTCATGAGTTATGTGATCACTTATCAAAGTAATCCAAGGAAAGTGGCTCAATAATAGATAACGGATAGTGACCCTGAGGCTACCTTATACAAAGCTGGTTTCCAAATCTCTCCTTAGCCCAGTGGCTGATTGGGATGCCCAGAGATGTCATTTCTCCTTTGAACTTGGCTGTCATAGTGTTACTTTCTGTACAAGGTTGACCTGAACATTGTGACCATTCTGAATGAAGGATTCCTTAACATGTTAGTTTGGTATCAAGAACTCTAGCTGGGGCATAGGGAATGGACACAGAAGGCAGGAAAGAGCCAGAAGCTTAAGTACCTTAGATGAGACAGTGAGCGCAAGAATGAGAGTGTCCCCGTGGGGCCACTGAGTGGCTGGCCATGGTTGAACGGAAGATTCATTGCTCCCACTTGTTCGTACTTGCTAAATACCTTGAGCAACAGTAACCCCACCACAGCACCACCACCATTGAGATGCTAACTGCATGGGAGAAAATATCTCTTCTACGTATGTCCTTTCCATGTAGTCAATCACACCTTTCCTTCATAGCTAAGAAAACTGAAGCCTATAATTGTACAGCAAAATCAGCAGATTTGAAGTTCCCGTACTAAGATGTCAGAAATCCTCCATCAGCGTCTTGCATTTCTGTAGTTACACTTGCACAACGGAACCAGAAAAAGTGTAGGCGGGAGAAGAATCTGGACTAGGAATGGAATTTTATAGTAACTGAATCTTGAATAAATCAAGTGAACCTTTGGAGTGTTTCTGTGGTGTTTCTGACTTAAAGCCTGGAACTAGCAAACCATGTTTCCTCTTCTTACTTTTTGTTCATTTCCTCTGTAAAGTGTGGTTCAGATGGCTCATCCTCCTGAAAATCCTTTCTTTTAGAGTAGACTTGAAGGAAGGGAGCAATGATCTCATTGGTTGTTTTGGTTATAAAGTTGACCACTCCATTTTATCATCTATCCAGACTGTCTACCCCAAAGACCCAGAAAAACTCCTGTTCACAAAGTAGCCGGTGTCCTGAGACTCAGGCCCTTCTTGCCTGTTAGTGATTGCAAGCACACATGCATATTCTTTGCATTCCAGTGCCTCTTACCTGCTGTCTTCTTTGTGAGTAACATCTGAAAGGGAGAGGAGAAGTAGATTTGTCAAAAAATTTTAGTTTGACTCCTCTTACAGAGCGTTGCTGAATGCCCTGAAAGAAAGAATGCACTTTTGGATTTGAGTATGATCTGCCCTTGACAAATAACAGACAAGGGCTAGGGTTTATCTTTCTTCACTGTCTCTTCATAATCACTGAGTGTAGCATGAGACTGTAGAGGCTCCCCTTAGTGGAGAAATCATACTTACGGGAGCTCAGATGTCAGAACATGTAAGTAAATGAGCAATCACCTTCTTCCTCAAAAATACCTTTGGCTGCCTTGTCAAGGTGTGACTGTTCACCAATTGATTGATCCATTTGTTGATTATCTTATTTACTGTGATGTGTTGCACTTGCTTGTTATTTCCTTGCTGCCATCTTTCCTTCTTGGGACGCCATGGGAGACAGGAATATGGTACATTGTTATGTAGCTGCTCATCTCACCACTCTCTATTGTTACAGCTGGGGGAGGGAGGGGGCTTCAGGAGATGGCGTTCCTTTACTGAGGACTACAGTCCTCGAGTGGGAATGTGTGGAGGAAGAGACAAGAATCGGCTGAGGGCTTAAGTAATCATTCTTTTTGGACCTAATCCACTTAGTATGTATAGTTGAGTGGTTGTCCATTTCTACACCCAGCATTTTCTTGGGTGTCATTTTTGGTCTTGTCGGGGTTTTTCCAGCACTAAGAGAATCTGGCACACCCACTCGAAGCTTGCCCTGTCTCGTTTCCTTCTATATACCAGTCTTCCTCTTTTCTAGCCGGAGGGGTATGTGAATATGTACAAGATGCAGAGGTTCATTTTTAGCTGCAGTAGAGGCAGGCCTCAGGGAGAGTGTCAAGATAACTGGATTTCTCAAATGGTAACTTGGCAACTATACTTTCTGTTCCTCTGCAAAATGGTCTTTTAGAAGATGAACTGTTTTTACTTGTGAAGGTTTTTAATGGATCATGCATTGACTACATCAAGGGCCCCATCATTCTTACTCCCTTTAGCCCAAGCCACACCTGCATGGTCTGAAAGCCTGTCACAGCAAGGGAGGATATAGAGGATGGGATAATAAAACTGGTCAGGCAGGATTTGATACAGGGAAAAGGAGGCAGGATACCAGCTTATTCACCAAATACAAGCTGCACCAGCCATGCATGCGGTGGATACCCAGAGACTGGGAGCTAAAGTAAGAGGGATTTCAGAAGCCTCCTGGCAGGCAGTGATTTTTCTGAGGACGGGCCTGAAATTGTACTATATCTACGCCAATAAGCTCTAGGCTTAATGTTTTCCTCCGTCTACTTGATATCGGGGGCCTTGCTCCTACTCCTTCACAGCTGGAACATGACCTGAATTTCATCATGACATTCATCAGGAAGCCTGGGCACCAAAACTTCCACCATGGTAGGTGTGAACAAGCACCTTGTGTCGTTAAGGAAATTCTAACTGTCGCCTGTGGAAGACAGGAGCTAATCCCACCCTTATTATTTTTATATTTTTGGAATGCTAGCCTGGCACTGATCAAAGCCAGTCCAGAGCTTGAAAAATAAAAAGAAAATAACATGTTTATTTAACTTTCCTAAGAAGTCAGAGTTACAGCTGTCTATTTTAGCAGTTAAACATGATGATTTTCTATGTGTCAGTAAAGAAAATTATGCAAATGGCTCTTGAATACTTGTGAGTACAATTACACTTTCCTTGGTTTTGTGTAGACCACCCAAAGTGCTTATAAATATAAGATCATTTTGTTTTGGCTGAAGTACATAAGGTAATCTTCATTCGTGGAATTGTGATCACTGGTGCCCACAAGCTGGCACTGTGTCTAATTTTTCTTTGATAGTATTCTTTGTTGAATATTACTTTTCCTTTCCTGAGTCTGAAAGTCCTTCAAGGAAGGTCAGCTGTTGGAAGTCCTCACAGACAAAGCCTGGTATTTGTTTTGCTAGTATTTCCCAACATGCTTACTGTAGGAAAATGAGTCCAAGTTGCCAAGTCTGCTTGCTCTTTGGCCTGGTGTTCCTGAAATAACCCACTCCAAATTTTGCAGTCAAGGAAGTTTGCAGTATCAAGGTGCCAGTGGGACTATGATTACAAGACTTGGGTCTGCTAACTTTCTCAGGCCTGAGTAGGGGTGACAGGTTCCCTCGGTTTTTCCTGGACCAATGTCAGCACCAGCCTTTGTGGGCCACCATCTACTCTTGCTAGTGGATATGCAAGAGGTGAGTCCCATTGCTACCGAAGATGTCATTTATTTATTTGTTTGTTTGTTTTTATGGTGGGAAAGGGTTTTTGCTTCTCCACAGACAGACCTTTCATGCCTTTTCAGCATTTGAGAAATTGACGAATATGGCAAATTGAGCCCCACACTCTCCCCATAGCCACACCTTGTATCAGAGTCTGTAGGTCATTGTCACTGGTTTCCCAACGTAACCACGCAAGCCATTGATCTCATTCAGTGGTGGCACTTGTCTTCATAAATCTGCATATACCTGGACTCTCAGCCGCCCCGCCCCTCCTCTCTTATTACACGTGGCTCACCTTGCAGTATAGCATCTCTGGATGCTTCTCTGGAAACTCCTCCATCTAACATGAGAAGGTCGCACCACTTTTAGCCTTTAGTCTTTGTGGGAGTTCATGGCCTCCTGTTGGAAGCAGTAAACAGTGACACCGTTGTGCCTGTTTGTTGGTGAGATGGGGCTTCAGTACCTTCCATTTCCTCACATGTGTAGCCTCACCTGCAACTTCCTGTTTTTCTAAACAGGCATGTCTCCTCTTCACTCCTGGGCCACTGCATGCTCACACAGAGCCTCTGTTGCCAACCACATGGGCCTACTTCTGCAGCCCACTCAGATGTTTGGCCTCTTAATTATAGTAGTGTAGTAGTATCTGCAGCACTCGCGACACTAACAGAGCGTTCATGGGTGTTGCCCAATTTGGCCTAGTTATTGTCATTTAAATTTCAAGCTATTTAATTAATGCTGATTTTATTCAATTGGCCAAGACCATTGTCACTCTATTGTTGTCATGTCCGCTTCTGTTCCAGTAAGGCAAGCTGTTTCTCTTTCTAATATCATTTTCCAGTATCTGGAAAGCACTTGAGTTGTGTGTGGCCCCTCGGTTCTTGTCTGTGTTGAACTTACGTCTTCACATTGTAATTTGTGTAATTTTCATACACCCCCCATGAAAAGGGGATGAGATCCTTAAAGTCCCTAAGAATATGTACACTCTTGGTAATTACATGAGGAGGAGTAGGTATTGATACTGTGGCGTGGATGGCATGGTTGGTGTACGTGTGCTACCCTGCCTACCAGTAGCAGCCTTTGAAACCCTTAGTTACTTAATATGAGCATGACCAAACTGTGCAAAATACCTCAGCATCTCTGAGGTTCCCAAGAGCGCAGAGCCATGAGTGTAGGCCTCAGGCTTTGCAAAGAAGGGAGGGAAGGAACCAGGGAGCCTTTGACTGCTTTATTTCATGGACTCCTGGTAACAGCAGGAGTTTCATAAAGATGGAAATGGAGGCCAGAAATGAAGCAGGAAGTTTCATAGAAGTAGCTTGACCCCAGGCTTGATGTCAAAAGCTTGAGGTTTTGTGCATTATTTAACCTATACCCTATAGGCTGGCATGGTGACAAAAACCTTTCACCCCAGCACTCGGGAGGCAGAGGCAGGTGGCTCTCTGAGAGTTCAAGGTTAAGCTGGTCTACAGCCAGAGCTAGTCGGAGCTAGAATGAGATCCTGGCTGTAAACAAACAAACAAAACTTGCAAGCTGTGCCCTCTATATAGCCTGTTCCCTGGGCTGGTGCAGTTAATGCATGTGCGTTCACTCTGCCTGTGAGTTTTTGCACTTCAAGAAATGTGTGTGTGTATTTTTATGTCCCTAACACCTAAAGCAAGACAAGCACTGAGGAAAATTAGTGGTGAAAGAAAGGTGCATAAATTTTCATCTCTCCCCGAGAATATTTGTTGACCTTATGCCTCTAGTTCAGTTCTCATGCGGTCACATTCAAGATCAGGCTTCGGTCTCTTTGGCTGTATTTGTATTATTGAAAGGAGAGGGGCACTGAAACTAGCTGGCTTTTCAGTTTGCTAAAAGGGGATCTCACTAAGTGCTCACAGTTGCTCTCACAGCATGATTGACAGTAGTAGCCAAGCAATGGTGCAGGTATATTGCAGTTGGTTGGCCATACACCATTTCAGCTGAGATGTCAAAAAAAAATTCCATTTGATTACCGTTATAAGCAGACTGATGATGATCGTGCTGTTGTTTGAAAAGCAAGGATCAATACCTAAGGACAAATAAAGTTTATCTGCAGCCACAGTGTAATTTTGTATATTTCCTTTTCTCCTATTTTGCAAAATTACTAGAAGTGATTAATCCTAAAACACTACACAATTGTAGGTTATTAACTGTCTCTGTTTTGATTATGTAATCAAATCACATTTATCAAAACTGTACAAATCAGTACAAAACTGTTTTGTACAAACTGTAAAACTTGATGGGGCATTGGCTATTAGGAGATTTGTCAACTTCGGAGCAGGGCAGGAGCCAGAAATGGTAGGGAACATGGGACCTGTTCTGTGGATGTATAACAATAGCAGTTATATTTTATTGGGTTGTGGGCTTGTGTTTTTCTTCCATCAACTCTTTGATTATGTATCCTCACACTTACAGATGAGGTCATTGAAATCACATGGCCCCAGTCACTTCTCTTCTACCTGGCCATGCTCCTACCAAGTGTGAAGTCTGTGGGGCTTATATTCATAGTGTGTACCCTACGCCTGTTTGTGACTCGGAAAAATAACATGTGGTTTGTTGCATAGTTATTTGGAAAATACTCACCTGTAAATGATATAGTCACCTCTTCTCAAACAACCTAGAGGTTGTCTCAGCCTCTGTGCCACAAATCAGGTGTTCATTAATGCCCAAGAACAACAGAATAACAAATTTCCACTCCATTTTTCATATTTAAACGTCAGTAAAAAAAAAATTGAAATGTAGTTAAATCCACTTCCATCTCTTCCTTCTACCTTCTTAGCCACAAGGTAGCCCAGGCTGGTCTTGAACTCAGGACTCTTCTGTCTTAGCCTTCCAGTGCTGGAATTAGAGGAAAGAACCACCACACATGGATTGGTTAAATTATAAAGTAGAAAATTAAACTCGCTCTTGGCACTCTAAACAGCTAATTGTTCCGAATATTAAGTAACTGGATGATCTTTGTTAGATCTTTCCTTTTGTAAATGGGATCTTTGATGAGTATGGTATGGATTACGCCTCTTTTTCTCTTGTCTTTTATTGGCTTGGATAAATAATGTTACAGCTCAAAGCTCGGCCTGTTCAGTTGTATGATTATATTGATGAATCATGTTAGTTGGGAGCTACATTAAGAGACAATCGTGTGACACACCACTTTTCTAAACCTGTGTTCTCAGCCAAAACCACCATTTAATTCTGGTTGGCTCTGTTGAAACCCATCCCTCCAGACAAGGCACAAAAGAAGGTTAGAAACAGCAAGGTAAAGAGCACTGCTGTGTCTCACAAAGTTAACAAGCCCAGTGTGCGCTTCCTGGGCCTTGCCATGTGTTTAAAGGTCTCCTGACCTCCCTGGACCAGAGTGTTCTTGTCAGCCAAGTCAGCAAGAACATTACCTCTGTTGCCTCTTCCTGATGGCCAAGTAAAACAAGGAACATGCAAATACCAGACGGAGCTGCTCTGATAGCAATGGAGAGTCACTGAACTAAGACACAGACTGTAGATTTTCATCATTCACTGGTTCAGTAGGGAGGGGTGCTCCAGGTACAGATGCCCCGAGTGCTCTGTGGATCCACGTCACATCTCATGTTCTTCGCTCTCCACTATATTTCTGACTCTGCTAGGCCTTGGAGAATAGGAGTTAGGAAAGCTGTAGAAGTTATCCAGTCAAACCTGTGTGCTTTATAGACACGGAATTAAAACTGAGATTAGTTTCTTATTCAAGATACAGCTGTTTGTTAAGCAGCCAAACTTGAATGTGAGCCTGCATGCTCCTTGCAAATGAGATTTTTACCACACCAAGGAGCTTTTGTATATGCCAGTAGAATGGGACTTCCCCATGACCATTTAAAAGCATGGTTAAACAATCCCATAGGCATGGATTTCTAACTCTTGCCATTGAGACCCGCCTACACCCTACCCCAAACTACTACACAGCCCTCCTTTTCCCCAGCAGTTGGGAGGGAGCTAATAGGCCTTATGGACAAGCAGTTTGTGTCAGAGCCATGGTCTCTTTGTCTTTAAACCTCTCACCCTGGGTATGATTCAGAACTGCAGTGAGAAAAGAGTAAATTCCTTTGCTTCCCCCATTTACTTGTGTTCTGTGGCAGCCAAGCTGCTCAGAGGAAAGTGTAGGATTTACGAGCTTCTCAAGTTTCCCCTCAGTTTCACTGTGAATCAACAGGTTGACATTTGGAGGTTTTGCCCTTTCCTGAGAGGCTGATGGGCTGAGAGATACCAGATTTGTTCATTCTTTATTAATTGTATGACTTTCACTAACTCCCTCAGTTCAGCCACCTCCTGTGTGAAACGGGTTTGAGGTTTCCTGCACTGTTTACATCTAAAGCACGTTAGAAGCAGACTAGTGAATGGGGAAGGACTTTAGAACATGCGCGCCCGTAGTTGGGAGGATATTCATAGGCTTATGAATTAAAAGATTAAAAATTAAAAGATTAAAAACAAACAAAACAAGATGGGTTTGTTACAGTTGCCCCAGGATGGTTTGTAGGTAGGGTGAATAGATAGATCCCGAGTGGCCTAGAAATAAGAGCTGCCTCCCCTCTCTTCCAGGCCTGTGTGCTTGTGTCTAGAGAGGACCAGGTATGGTAGGAAGTATGCAGTCATCTGTGTCCTGTATCAGCTAGCTCATTTATCATATGTGTAAGTCTAGTGTGTACCCTTCTTACAAAACCAATGTCGGGTAAGGAAAGAAATAACAAGAAATGTTGTTTCCTCAGAGGACTCTTTCCTCCTTGGTGGGTGTTCTCTCCATGGGTTTCTAATGGAACAGAAACCAATGGGTCTGTAGTTTATTTCTTTGTTTTCACTGTGATGTTGTTGATGTCAACCACAAGGGGACAGGGACAAAAGGCAAGGTGTTTGTTTAAATGGGATTACGGTTTTATTTTTGTTTTTGTTTCTTTTTCTCCATTCAGTACAGCAATGGTAACTTCTCTAGTTTAGTAAGGTGTTTAGGGTATGGGATGTGATTCAGATTTTTGTGCTTGGTGGGATACCTCCTAGAGACCAGGCTCAGGGGTCTAGAGTGAGGAACCTGTATGTAGGTTTTACTTTGTTTCCCTCGTTCTGTCTAATATTGTGTAGCACTAACCAACCCTGCATTGGAGGAGCTGTTGGCACTGACTTCCATGGCTGACTTTTCCACAGCCTGCACTGTTCTTCAGGCTCTTGGTACAGGAGAGGGAGCCCCCAGCTTCACAGAGCACTGGTCTGCTCTGGGTTCCTGCCTGTCAGGTGAGGCGCTCTCAGCCCCCACGGCTCCTCCTCCATTTCTGAGCACTGTTGTGGTCTGCCCTGCTGAGGTCACTGTGATGGGCCCACACACGCGCTGCCCATTCTCAGGAGACAGCAGGAGCTGCGAAGCATTTATGCAATCTGAGGACAAATGTGGAAACTCCTGTGAGAAATCTCACAGATGACTTGAGAACTTGCGCTCACGGCTGCCTGTCTGTGATGTCTCCTAAGGCATTTGAAAGCTATTTCTATATCCTCTACTTCCTTTATCTCCCACTCACCAGCCTCTTGGGTGCCATGCTAGATTTTGAGTTCCTTGATGCTAATTTTGGATTTTTGTCATGAGAACACTTACCTTCACATCTTTTGATTTTTCCCCCCACTTTTGATTCTAGTTTTAAAAAATAAGTGCACCTAAACATTTTTACATGTGGTAAAAATAGAATTAATATTTTGGATTTGGTTTTGTACTAAATTTTCTAATTCTTTGGCCTCAGCTTCATCTGTTTTATCTTCTTATTGTCTAAAACTGCACACCAAGTGGGTTGGGTGGCTCATGATATGGGTGGATTTCTGCTGCTTGTAGCCACTGTAGTTACAAACTGGTTGTTACTGGATCCACCTTGTTAGGCAACTTGCCAGACCAGATGAGACTGAGACAGTTTGGCTCCTTTTCCTGACCTTGTTGCAGTTACTTTGTCCTCATTCTTCTCCTGGTTACCATGGCCTGCAGTCCTCAGCTAGAGTGTGCATCAAAACCAATGCAGACATTGTCAACTGGGAGGTCTTTGTAAGACCCAGTGTCTACATTTTAAAAGAGTGGTTCTCCTGGGGAGGGTTTGGCTACAGGGGCCAGGACTTAACTGTTAGCCAAGTAGGCTTCACCTAGAGAAACACATGGTTGAGAAACTGAGAGAACTTGTTTCCTCAGGGCGGAGTCTCACAGCAGACAGAATCTTCTGTCCCCTGCTTCAGGGCAGCTGGGCTCCCTGCATCTGTGGAGACCCTCAGGTCCAGTTGCTGTTCTGTGGTCTCTTAGCCTCCAGTTCCATTACTTGACTTCTGTGGGCTCAGTTTCCTCGTGGTTTAGGATCACTTATGCTGCCACAGGGCATTGTAGAGGGCTGTTCTGTTTCCAGTTTGTGCTCACACAGTCACATGGCAGCAGACTTTATTTTCCTTAACTTGGGTTGGGCCTGCCAGCCTTCTTCACGTATCTGTTTGGTCAGAATGTGGGTTAGGTGCCCCCTTAGATATTCTCAGCTGTGGCCCAAGGTGCTGCCAGAAGCTGGCAGGGGGATGAACCTGTGCAGAACATCTGTGCCAGGCTACCTCTCAGTGGCACAGGACATCAGGTGTCTTATAATCCATAATTGGCTGTGGCAAAACAACTGAAGCTTTGACTTAAGAATTCTGTTTTAATCTCTAATAACAGGTCTAGCAATATAATTTTAGAGTGGTCAATTGATGGCTATTAAATGCAAACAAATCGAGCTTTTGTTGCAGCAATAAAATAAACTCAAGTTATATATTAACTTGCTTTCTTAACTTCCCACAAATAAAAGAGACTGGCGGTTAAAACTGCGCGTGCATGAGCGCACGCACACACACAGACACACACACCACCTTCAAAGCACATAGGGAGCTGTGCTGTGAGAGTTTCCTATGCCTGGGATTTCATACTATATTGCAATGCCAAACTTAGTCACTTCTTAGAGTTCTTTTATGTTACATCTCTAGTATTATCTTTGCATTACTGCATTGACTCTTTGTCTCTTCTGTTGCAGAAGCTTGCCTCTCATGAGGTCCAGTCATTTTCAGTACCATCCCATGTACAAACATCCCATGTACTAAACAGGAGGTACTTCGAGCTCTTCATTGTTCTAGCATTTGTGAGGAGAATTAACATAAAGCAAGAAAACAGCTTTATCTGGATTCTCAGATAGCCGCTTTCCTTCTGTGGACAAGCCTTTAGCAGTGTCTGTAACCCTATTTTGAAGGTGCTTTCTGGTTCCCAGGCTTTGGGTGAGGAGAGTCCTCAGGGAGATGGGAGTGACGAGGGTACTGACCCTAGGTCTTTCATCTGAATGAGCCTACGTGCTGCCACAAAAAGCCACTACTGCTGTTTTCGAGGATGGTTTCGTAAATGCATTAGGGGGCTGCCCTTGTTCTCTGTGAGCTGCAGAGAGCCCTTCTATAGGCTTTCTTTGTCCACCCTTCAGTGGTTTCCTTCAGCTGTGGCCAGGAATACAATGTGATCCTCCCACCATGGGTCTCACGGCATGTAAAAGACAAGGAGTGTCCTTTGTGACTGTCTTCTGGGTGCTAGCAACTCTATACGTTCTCTCACTGCAAACTCCACATGGGCATGGTGGCTATTCCGACTTGACTGGTGAAGTGCCCACGTCTAAGAAAATGAGAGAACTAGCCTAGTTCCTCCAGCTGCAGTGTGGAGCCATGGAATCCGGAGCCTCCACTTCACAAGCCTCACTGAGCAGCCTCTTTCTATGCTAGGGCAGTAAATGGTAGAGAAAGGACTTCATCCTCCATTGCTTTCTACAAGAGTATGGAAATTAGAGTGAAAGTAGCTGTAGCTAAGAACCAGTCAGATCATGCAGTGCTGGGCTTTATGGGGCTTTATGGGGGGGGGGGGGAGTTCCCTAGGCGAGAACACAGATTCCTTGGTTTACCTTCATACATCTGTGCCATACTTGTTACTCTGCTAAATAAAGGAAATATGACTCCCAAGAAAATGAGCTCTCGTTGACCAGTCAGCCTTGGGTGAAATAAAATACTCTCTCATGAAATATTAATGCTCAAAGGCATGTGCCTGGCAGTCAGTGCCATGGGAGACAATGAGAAGAACATCTGAATTTGCCTTATCGCATGACAGTCTGTGGCACAAGTAGGGCTTAGGCATGCCTTTCCGTCTCTCTCCATTTAGGATGGACAGTAGGTTGAGCCGAACGGTTCAGGCAAGGAACCACACAGGTCTCTGATTCTGCAGCCTGGTTTGTATCACTTAGGTATTCTCGTCTCTCTACCAAAGAAAAGAATACAAGCCTTTCACCTCCACGTTTCTGCCAGCACAACGCTCCTCCATGGAGTGTGCCAACAAGGGCCAGTTGACCTCCATCTTCTTGGTGACCTGATTGTCACTCCTTCTATTGCCACAGTATCAAGTCTTTCCCCCTTGAGTAATCTCAAGGCCTGCTGTCAGTTGGACTTGGCACTTCCTATAGGGGAAATAAGTAGTGCAAGAGAGAGGAGTGCATTGGTATTGAACAGAGGAGGTGGCCTTCCTCCCAAGGTGCTTAACCTGAAGGAGCATCGCTGTAAACATTTCCTTGTTGCAGAGTGAGTGAGGACCCAAATTTAAAAAGGCCTCCAGTGTTTCAGAGCTTGTAGCAGCCAAGCCAAGGTCTCTACACTCTTATGAGATCAGCTGTGCCTGCCTTCCCCTCTTTATCCAACGGGGGATTCAGGAATTAGGGGAAATAAAAGCAAATGAGTTCTCATACAGAATAGTAAGATAAGCCGGTTTCTCATGAGTGTCAACTGTGATCATGCAGAGCAGTGTTCTCAGCCCCGGCTGCCTCATGTGGAATCACCTGGCAAGCTTTAATAATATCCCAGTACCTGGGCCCCACCACAGACTGGTAGGAAGTGCTTACTGCTTCCACGCCTCCTGCACAGTAACTGTTCCAGCCTGCTCTGTCTGTTATCATTGGTTTTCTCCCTTATGGAGGACCCCTAGCCTCAAGGCAGGGTTAGGGTCCCCAGTCTTTATGACCACTCTTGATGCCTGAACTGGGATTCCACATCATGACAGGTAACTGTCTTAGGAAAACCAGTGTCTTTGGTTATTTCTCTTCTGGTTTCTGTTCCTGGGTGAGTCCTTTGCTCCCTGATACCAATTTGCCTCTTCCGCCCCCTCTATAAATCCCAAGTGGAAGAAACTAGGCCTAGTCTGGTCTGCGTGGCACATCTCTTTGAACTGCAGAATGGTTCTGCATGCTACTTTTACCCATTTTATTTATTTATTTAGCAGTGTTGGGGATCTGACCCCTGCTAGGCAAGCATTCTACTACAGAGCTATACCCCAAACCCTGCATTGTTTTTGATGTTTTCTCCCAAGAGGAATTTAGTACAGACATCCTATAATGTTAATTTTCGACTGATAGTGCCATTAAGTTAATTTTTTAAAATCTGTTGATTTGCTGGTAATACCATTTCCTTCTGGCTTTTTCAAGTTTAGCTTATTACGATGCCCTTTGCAGTATCACCAAAACTGAGTATTGATAGGCATCAATCAGTGCTGAGTTTGGCTTGTCAGGAAAGTTATATGTAGGGATTCAGCAAAGGAGCATACTTCCTGTTATGGGTTATGTGCTCAGAAAGATAAAGATAGTGCTTCCCTACTCCTTTCTTGATTTTGTTTTTGGTTTGTTTGTTTGTTTGTTTGTTTGTTTGTTTGTTTTAGAACATTTAAAACTTCATTGGTTTCTGTGTCTCTGGCCCCAGAAGTTTTTAAACAAAAATAAGTATTGCATATAATAATAATCCACAGATTTTAAAAATTGAACCGAAAATACAAAAAGCAAACAGAGAGTACACAATTGCAAAATGAGTTTCTCTCCTTCCCCTTTTTAAGTCTGAAATTCTGACATTTAATCCTCAGCTGGAGGATTTACTTGATGTTGGTTATACATCCCTCCAGTCTTTCGTTTTTTTCCTTTTGCCTTAGTTTTGTGGGGCCTAGTAGTAAGGTTAGAGGTTGCCAAGAGGTCAGAAACAACTTAGAGAGCTATGAACGTGGAGGGCCTCACCCTTGTCGCAACTTCACCCCTGTCGCAACCCTGCCAGTGAATATGGCCCCTAATTCTGCATTAAGCGTGGAGGGAGCTACCCGACCCTGCTGTTACCCTACGCTGGTCTGAAGCTTTGTTTTGCTGTGTCTGAGACCTGTCACAGTCACGTGTGGTAGGCACTAAACTGCAGTTGAATTTTCTAAATGTTAGAGAAAGGGACAGTTTAATATCCCTGGGAAAATGGTATGCTTGACTTTACAGATTACTTTCATCAATTAGCGCCATAACATTAGCTGTTTATTTGTTGTTATGCAGCTGGTTAGAGATTGGGAATGTTCATGTAACATGCCTGATTTGTAAATGGGTGTGGGTGTGAGTGTACTCTGCTCGCCTTATGGGAGGTTGCTGGATTTGATACTAGGCGCGCGCGCACACACACTCACAAAACAAGTCAGAAAAGTTAAGCATAGAGTAAGAGGAGGCTGAGCCTAGCAGATATTGTTTGAGTGTGTTAGCCTAGCATCTACTCTGTGAGGCTAGATACAGCAGAGCAGCTCACGGCTGAGGAAAGGCACGGCAGTCAGGAAGCACACAATGAGACTGTGTATATCCTAGATACAGACTTCAAAGGCCTGCCCTAGTGACCCAAGTCTGCAAGCTTGAACCCTTCTCCTAAAAGTTCCACAGCCTTCCCAGAATGCCACCCGCAGGGGAACGAGCATTTGAAATAGGAGGCAATGGGGTACATTCAAAGCAGAACAATGACTCAGTGAGTCTTATTTCCCCCTTCCAATAGAAAGATCTGGTTGTTATTTCTGCAAAGAGTTTTTAGTTGCGCAAACAGGAAAGGAGACTGGCGAGAGGAAGGATCATGCCTGGCTTCACTGAGGGCCTGTGAATCCCACCTGTAAAAGCAAGCTTTAGGCTAGAAGGTGATCAACCAAATGTATAACTTCCCATTAAAACTTGGGCTTTGCCAGCCAGGCGGTGGTGGCGCATGCCTTTAATCCCAGCATTTGGGAGGCAGAGATAGAGGCAGATGGATTGCTGTGAGTTTGAGGCCAGCCTGGTCTACAAAGTGAGTCCAGGATATCAAGGCTACACAGAGAAACCCTGTCTCAAAAACACAAAAACAAAAAACAACAACAACTTGGGCTTTGCTCGTGCCCCTAAAGAATGCAGGGTGAAGGCGAGCAATGCAGAGATGTGATTAGGCGGCTTGCTCTGAACTGCAATTTGGTGAGCAGCTCTAGTGTGAGCTCTGCGTGTGGACATGGAAGGAATGCTCCTGCTTTCTTTCCTTTTCCTGCTGCTGTGTGATGTGGTGCATAAAGTACTCATTTTACCAAAACTATGGGAACTATAATTTTTTTGGTTTAAAAAAAGACCAACTAGAAATTACAAAGCATACAAGTGATGTGGTTGGTATGTGAATAGCACATCTTGTTGACCAGTACTTTATTGTTAAAAAACAAAACAGTGAAATGGGGCTGGGAACATGGTATAGTCACTGAAGTGCTTGCCTTGCAAACAGGTGGACCTGAGTTTGGACCCCCACATTAAAAGCTAAGTACAAAGCTAAACATGACCGAATGTGGCCGTCATCCCAGCATTTGTGAAGTGGACAAGAGGATTCTGGGAGCTCGCTGCTCAGCCCATCTAACCACATTAGGGGGCTCTAGGTACTGTACTCGAAGATTGAGAAGAGCAGTAGAGGAAGACAGCTGAGTCCACTTCCAGCCTCTGGCCCCTCCCCGCCCCCTCCCTGACAACTACACACACACACACACACACACATGCGCGCGCGCATCTGAGTATACAGGGATAAACTGGCTCTTGAGTTCAGCACACTTTGAAAGCTCACCTCTTCATCTGCTGTAAAGCACAGTACCGTGCATTGAGCACAGGAATGGAAGCTCTATTCTTGATCAGAGGAATAGACATGGAATGTGGACGAGTGTGGCCACAGAGAGCATGAGTAGGTCAGTGAGGCTGTCCCTTTTACAGGGGCAGTGTAGGCCTCAGACTGTAGTGTTGGGTGCCGGCAAAGAGATTGCTCAGCACATGGTTTGTGTAGTGCGTCTGTCTGCTCTTACACCTGGTATGAAAGACTCACTGAGGAAAGATCTTTAAAAGAAAAAAAAAACCGTGAAACTAGCATGACTAAGCAGGAAAACCTATTTGAACAGACCACTAGCTTTTAAAGGTAGAAATGGAATAGGTGTTTTGTTATTTTTACTAGAAACTTCCACTGCTAGAGAAACACTGCCTTCATTTCTGGGGTGCTTCTTCGTTTCAGAGGATTTTCTGTTGTTGTTGCTTTAACTTAGAACCAAATGACCTTCTTCTGCAGAAATATATATGAGGTAAGCATACAGCCTCTGTATAATTATGTCCCTGTGCATGTTTGAATCACATGACTATTTTTATGCTCATATGGCTGTCCTTATGCATACAGAACAAAAAACAATGTGAAAAGCATTGACTGTGTGGGGTTCATACCTCTGCACTTGCTAGCCCATGAATGCTTTAGACACATGGAGCTCTATCCTCCTACTGTGGCCCACAGAGCTAATCCTGGTTACAGAGAGGGTACCTGGCTCCATTTCACCTGGCTGCAGGAAAATTCTAGACAGGCTCCAAGTGCCAGTGCATTGGTGGGTCCTAATGTGAATTTCATGTAGTTCTACATGCACAGGAACCCTATTGATCTAGCAAAGGGGGTGTCAGTTCAGATCAGGGAATGACTTAGTTTAGGCCTCTGTGGCAGGTGTTTGGTGACTGCTTATGCTTTCCTTAATGCCTCAAGTAATGATTCTGGGACATTTTGAAACACGTAGTTGGCCCCCTTCTCCAGAGGCCAGATAAGGCAAAAAACCTTAATCGTGGAGTGGGTCAGATGACCGAAAACTTGATTCCCATTCCCAGGACCTACATCATAAAAGAAGATCACCCACCCGTGCAGATTATTCTCTCATTTCCATGAGAGCAATGTGGCACATGTGTACAAACACACAAAATAAATAAATGAATGTTAAGGAGGGGAAAAAGAACCTTACCCTGTGTCATAGTTACTTTTCTGTTGCTGTGATAAAACACCATGAGCAAAAGCAACTTGTGGAGGAAAGAGCTTATTTCAGCTTATACAACCCTAAGATGACACTCCATCACTGAGAGTGTCAAAGCAGAAACTACAGCAAAAGCCCTGGAATACTGCTTACTGGCTTGCTTCTCATGGCTTGCTTAGAGCATGGAGGACCACCTGGGCTGGTCCCCCATCAGTCATCCATCAAGAAGCTTGCCCAAAGGCCAGTCTAATGGGGACATTTTCTCAGTTGAGGCTCCTTCTTCCAAATGATGCTAGTGTTTGTCAGGCTGACATAAAACTAGCCACCACGCCCTGGCAGAGATCTTTTGTAGTGACCCATGGCCCTGACCCTGCCACTATTATCAAGATGGAAACCTTTTCTTTAGTGGGAAATGGGGATCCTTGGCTCAGAAGGGATAAGGAGGGACAATCATACAGTTTTAAAAATCTGTGCTTCTGAGCACAGCAAGCTGAGACTTGGAGAAGAACCTTTGAGAGGTAGCTTTTGTTACACAGCCTGGTGTGTTTGCACACAGGTTCAACATTCTTTCTCTTGCTGTTGACCTGTGAGCACGTGTTATTGGCGGTTTGGTCTGCCCTAGAGCATCTTGTTAACAGTTTTCTTACCTACAGTCCACTCTCACAATGACCATTTTGTGTGGACGCTATATCATCAACATCTGCTTTGGCATTCTGTCTCTGGCCAGTGGGTCACTCTGAAAGTCTCAGATTTTACTTTCAGATTCATGCACAGCCGAAATAGCCTCTGCCTTTCCCCCGAACATTGGAGAATGCTATCTAGACAAAAGGCCAGTTTTAGTTGGCCTTAGTTCTCCCTCTGCGGCTTTTCTTTAGTTCTGTGTGTTTGAAATTCAAGGACCGTTCTGGTTTCAAGTACACTTTTTAAAGTCTGAAACAGAAATGTATTATTGGACTGATAATGACTTACGGAGGCCAATAATGGTTTTATGTAGGAGCCACAGTGCTGTTTTTGTTAGTGGCTTAAGTGCCTTTGACTGTTCTCTCTCCTCCACCCCCTTCTCCTCCCTCAGGTTTCTTGAATCATGTTAAGTAACTTGATATTCCTCTTGTCCTGCATAATGTAAGCTAACATTGGCAGATTGTTGTGAGAGTGCTTCAGGGAAAGAATTTAGCTCAACACACACTAGTATAATTTTGTGGCGATTGTAAATGGTTCTTGACGTACAAAATGATCAAGAACCCTTGAATGTTTTTTTTTTCCTTCACATTTAGCATACTATCCAATACTGCATTAAAAAAAATATTTGAAGTGAACAAGTCATCTGTGATGTCTCTAACCCAACTATTTTTAGTTATGAATTTTCAGTCTTTGTTTTTTCTAATCTTAAACAATGGCCTTTTCCTCCTGTATGATGATAAAAATTTTGTTTTATGGTTTTGCAGTTTTTTCATTAGTTTTCAAGTAGCATAATATAACGGTATGGAACTGTTTGTTACTTTCCCAAGGCACTTCTGTGTAATCAGCTCTCTGGAGATTGCCTAAATTTTGGCTAATGACCATCAGTGCTCTAATCCGCTTCTGAGTCATTAGCCTTTTTTTTCCAACTGAGCAATTTCCTTGGGATACATTCCCAGAAGGAAGATGCTAAGACAGAAATAATCGAGTGCCAATTCTGCGGTGCTATCTGGTCCTGTCAGTTGCTTCGTCAGGATTGTATGGCACAGCTGTCCCCATTACTATAGAATGGGCTGCTCGGCTGCCTTGGCTATCTCTTAGGCGGTGGCTCCTGATTTTCTCTCTAGACAGGCCTCACTGTGTCCCTTGTCACAGATTCCATGTGATATACCACCTAGAAGAAAAGGTTTCAGTTGTGGCTGACTGTCCCACAAAGGAAGAAGGAGGTGCCACCCGGACTCGCTGCCTCATGAATAAAATCAAGGAAGCTCTTCAGCGTACGTTCTCATGATGGTCAAGACCCTGAGTCTAGAGAGGGTATGGCCTCGGTTTTATGTGAAATACCTCATTGACCCTACTGTTTGGGTTGGGCAAGGTGCTGAGCATACTTCTTCAGAAAAAACGCCATCCTGTTCTAAGCATCCCCTAGCATCCCCTAATCCTGATGGCTTATTTGGGCATTCATGTTTATGTCACTCTGCCTCGGCTGGGTACCCTGAGGAATCACTCCGGAAACAAGAACTGATGCCATCCTCGTTCCTACCTGAAACTGTCAGTGGCTCTCCACTGCCTTCTAGGTAAGGAGCTGAGTGTTCCAGTCACGTCCTAATAGTCTTTGACCTTGGGCTGAGACCACTCGTGCCTCTATATATTCTGACCATACAGCTCTTCCTTTCTGCCCTTGCTCTTTATTCTCTGAAGCCTGGTGAAACACCCATCTGCTCAGCCACCTTCACCCTGGCCCTACCAGGCAGGACTTGTAGAGCCTTCTGTGTAGTGTGTGTATTGTTAGCATTTTGCTGTTTTAATGGCTTGAAGGTACACTAGTACTGCCATATCCCGCATTTCTGAAAGGGATGCATTTGCTTTCCGTCTTGTGTTCATGTTCAGCAGACAGGAACTAAACATGCTGTTTAGCATGATTCTGTGCTTAAATTCTTGACATGAAGTGAGACAAAATAAACTATAGAATGATGAATCTCTGAGTAACTACAAGAGTATAATTATTTTTCAAAAGTTGTTTGTATGGTGTTACGCAAACTAAGCAGCTGGCATGGTTAGAGGCAGTGCTCGGGCCAGCTCTTTAGAGAGGGTGACAGGAGCCATACTGTCTCTCAGCTGACTGGTTACACCACTACCATCTGTAGAGTGATGGGTGATGGCTGAGCCAGTATCCACCTGGACTTGGTGCTGGGGACCACGAGATCACATGTAGGTCCTAGTGACACCTTTCTTCTAGCTGAACTGTAAAAAGAGGTAAGGGAGCATCCGAACTTTTATTCCTCCTGTCCCTTTACACTGTGTGCCGTTGCTGCCTGCCTGGCACTCCTGATTTGGGTCTGTCTGCATTCTTTAAGTCCATCTCTCATGTTTTCAAGGTCCCTGTCTGGAGGTAAAACACACACAATCCGTACAGACTTCTTTGTTGACCTTCATACCATGCCGTGTCCCTATCATGTTTAAGAATTCTTTCCCGTTTATACTTGTAATTTTTTTTCCGTCTCAGTTTTCACGGGGTCTCATAATTGCCGATGTCTTTGACACAAAGCTCTAGAGCCAGAAGAGCTTGTATGTGGACCAACAGCCCTGTCATTTGTTAAGGTGTGGCCCCAAGACAAGCTGCTTAACACCCTTGAACCTCAGATTCCTCCTATATGAAATAGTTAAGAATGTCTGCCTCATTAGATAGTGTTTCCCTGTGCCAAGCCTAGTAAGCACTCACAGCAGTAATTTTAGTGAACTTCAGGCAGCTTACCGCAGGTCAGCTGAGCTTTGGAGCAGGACTTGCTGAGCTCTGTGTCCTGATCTTTCCAATAGGTCTTTGTCCTACAGAGGTCAGTGTGCCTTGTTTTATAGGGACAAGTAAGATGTGTGTGAAATAACCAAGGCCATTTCATGTAGGCCTCCTGAGCTCGCCGAGGCTCAGGTCAGCTCCTCAGAAGGATGACTGCTGGCCTTCACACCTTCTGGCCCCTTCTTGAGGTCCCTTTCCTGTATCCATTTCTTGTCTTTTGTTTGGCAAGGACTTGTGTCTGTTTCATTTATCTTTTCTTTGTTGCTTGCTTATAGTGGTGTTTCCTCCTCAGGATTTGTACATGACCAGTTGTGGCTTCTTCTGCATCACTTTCCCCATCGCTTCTGTTCTAGCTCCTGCAGTGGGGCCTGGTAGGCCAGCTTCTCTTTCTTCTGCAGCCTGTAGTTGGCTGGGTCAGTCTGTCTTCCCTATTGCTTTTATCAGTACACCCAGAGGAAAAGTGTAGCTCCTGGCTAAAAAAACCTGGCTAGTCCTGATCTCATCTTTAGTTTGGAACATGCTGTAATCAAGCAATATACACAAGTAATAGTTATTCCTATTAATGCATACATCCCTGAGGATGGGAGTCTTGTCCTTTGATTCCATATTATACAAAAGCAGAAATATTCACAAGCAAGTGGCTGAGGGAAACTTGTTAATGGAGGAGCTTTTTATTCTGTCTTGATACAAAGCAGATCTTTGGAATGTACCAAGCCCTGGTACAGTGAGTCAAGACTTCCACTGGTTTGCATTTTTCATTAGTGTGTCATTTAAGGAAATCCTGTGGTCAAGGTCTTAGAATAAATCTGTGTTTATTCTTCTGCTAACACAAAAAATTCAAAGCACTTAATAACGTATCTGAAGATAAACTTGTGTTTGAAGGGCTGTTTGCCTATTGTTTTGAAAGGGGCAGTTTTTAGTGCCGCCTGTTAAAAATATTTTCAAAACTTTGTGATGGCCTTTATTCTAGTGTGGATCATAGAAAGTGGGAGCTTCTTGTAGTTTAAATATTACAGATATTTGAAGAGCTAGGAGTTCCAATTAGCATTCAGAGCCTTTCTTATTTGATAAAGGATTAATTTTTATCCTGAATGTTTACTGAAAAGGACTACATAGAAGCTTTGTTTAATGTGTTTAATAACCTACATGTGTTGTTTATTTACCAGCACTAGTTATAGAGTGTAAAATATGCTTTTTTTTACATGCTGAGTATTAAGAGGAAAATTATGTTTATAGTCTTTTTAACAGTTACTTGTGTTTGAATTTTTGAAGTAATAAGGAAGGTCATTTGTCTTTTCCTTTCCTAGCTGCTAACCATATTCATTTGAATCATTCTACAAGTACTCTGTAAATACTGTACTAAGAATGTGGTAGTTATTAGGGATAGAGGTCAAGCTGTCAGTATTTCAGAACTAAGAGCAGTTAATCTGGTGGCTATATTCCTGATCCCTCCTGGTCTCTTTGTAGGTGACTTGCCCTCTTCCATATGGGCAAATGCATTTAGTTAGTTGGTTTTAAGACAGGATCTCGCTCTTGGCCCAGTCTGGCCTCACACTCACTGCCCTCTTGCCTCAGCCTCTCTAAAAGCTGGGATTACACACGTCACCACCACATAGATTTCCCAGGTGCACTTCCACCCAAGGAGTTACCAGGCTCTAATTTAATCACATCAAATGTGTATTGGCTCTCCCCACCTACGACCTCTTCTCAGCCTCTTTCACCACTACGGATCCCCTAGGCTCCCCCAAGCCTCCCCCATCCTTCCAAACTTGACCCTGGAGGTTTTATCCTCTTAAAGGCCTAATTGGTCCATGTCTCCTAAACACATGGAGTTAGGTCAGGATCTGAGCTTCTGAGGAACCAAATGCCCTCATATACCATTGGAGCCTGGAGTTGCAGTCACATCCTCCTCATAGAGGCAGCCCTTGGTTTAGCCCTTAGGCTAGACTGTCTAAACTCTGGACATGAGCAAGTCCTTTGTATTCTCAGGCATTCTGGTTTTGCTTTTGTTTTAAATAAACTATGACAGTTAGGCTGTATCATCCACATATATGGTTCTTCTAGCTCTACAGTACAGCAAAATGAGGCTAACTTTTGACTTTCTCCATGTCAGCTGCTGACTTCTGGTTAGCATAGAGGATAGTGAGCTTCATTGGGTGCAGAGGGCCTGCTGCCCAGAGGCCATGGTCTAGTAGCCCCACAGTCAAGAGTGCCTTGATGAGATAGAGATACTACAGAACATGCACCTGCTGGAAGATTTTCCGTCTGCCCTCATCCCCTGCCCTGCTCACATTGGATAATTCACCACTGTACACTGCTCTTAAGTTTCCTCCTTTTTGCTGTGTTAAAACGTGACTAAAAGCTTTATTTGGCTTAACTATCAGGTTACAGTCTATCATTGAGGTAAGACAGGGTAAGAAATTATGGCCAAACACTATTTGCAGGTTCCTGCATTGCTTACTGTCTTATACAGCCTGGGCTGCCTGCCCCAGTAGTCCTACAGTGTGTTAGATCCCATAGACATAACCACTGGCTCCTCAGCTGAAGCTTTCCTCACAAATTACTCTAACTGGAAATTCTGTAAGGGAACATGTTTGCCTTTTTTTCTTTCCCCCCATTTTACAAGTGTGAGTGTACTATATGAATGTAGTGCCTAAGAAATCCAGAAGATGGTGTCAAATGCCCCCTGGGTCTGGAATTGCAGCCAGTTGTGAGCTATAATGTGGGTTCTGGGATTCCAACCCAGGTTGTCTGAAAGAGCCAGTGCTTTTAACTTCAGAACTACCTCACCAGTATTTTCCTTACTTTTCTTTGGGAGGGGGGATACTAGGTGGATGGGCGCATAGGTGGATATATGGTCTATCAATTATCTCTCCTCCCCGCCCTTTTCTAAAGAGAGAAGTCAGTTGTAAGGCATTTATAAAAATAATCCTTAAGATAGTTAATGAATAAATGTAGTTAATTTGAAAGCCTTGATATATCTTTATCCTCAGGAGAACGTTCTAAAAACATAGAAATTATAGAATTCATGCCCTATGAAAAAGTCAGTGGACTAAGGTCTAATCCAACATTTTATAATTTTCTCAGGTGAAGATATATAAGTGTAAGTAATCTTTGCCTCTGACTGTTGTACAGGAATTCTAAAATGTGTACAAGTCACATAAGGCTGTGTTGCATAATAATTAGTGAGCAAGCCTGACAAGATAATGGGAATTGATTAGGGCGTATTAAAGAACCTCATTTCTGGTTTATGTTAATTTTCCATGAATGTTTAGAGTAGTCATAACCAGTCCATGAGTAGTACTTGTCTAGATAGAGCTCAGCTTCTGTTTTGCCTTACTGCCCTTGCTTTGAAAAGCCAGTGTAGGATGAGGAGGCCCTTCATCCAAGGCAGGCTCCATGTCATCCAATATGAACTAGAAAAGGATTAAAGTGAATTTTAAGCATCTCAGTGTCCGCTGCAGGATTTTCTTTCTGGAATAGAACCTAGGAGAAATTACCTCAACTATTGACTAGAAAAGAGTACATGCTTTAAAGGAGTGGAAAATCAGAAAGTGTTTGAAGCTTGTAGGGAGCAAGTAAAGGCTTTGGGGAAAATCCCAAGGGAGATTCTCTGGTATTAAGCAATCCCAAGGCATGGAGGAAAACTCCAGCCCATTTTAGTAAATGAGTCATCGGTTTACTGTCCTGAGTTATACAGATTGTTATTGCTTTAGTCAGTTCAAGTCATGGGTTTTGTGAATGATACTCTGGGGATATTTTTCTTTTTTCTTCAGAATTTCCTTTCCTATTCTCAGTCCTCAAAGAGTGAGTGTGGAGGTGGGGTAGGGGAGACAAAAAAAGCAAAAACACAGACACCTTCTGGAATTTTACTTTGGGAATTGATGGGGCAGATAGGAAAAAAAGGTCTCCTTGGCAATTACCTCAAAATTGATATTGAGAGGAAGTAGCACAAGAAACAGCAGAATTGACACAGAGGCATTTCTGGATGTTTAAGAGAGGGAAATCACTGTTCGTTACAGTCACATACAAATCTATCAGAAGAACCAGAAACTATTGTACTCAGACTAGAAAAGAACTGTGAGAAAGACCATCAATTATGGAGGACAGTCTAAGAACTAACAGGCATGGTTTATTGATCTCCTGCTGTGTATACCTTCCCGCTGCAAGATCCCACATCCCACCCAGTATGGAGGTGTACACCTGCAGTCTGAACACTTGGCAAGAAGAGTCAGGAGCCCAAGGCCACTCTCAGCCATACAGGAAGCATCTTGGGCTACACGACACTCTCAACTCAGAGGAAAACGAAAATCTTGAAGCTCGAAGGATCAGAATACTTACAGAGGCCGAGTCCAGGCCACCCAACCCCACTGTACTGATGAGAAACAGTTCTTTGGTTTTGTTGAGGCAAGTTCTCATTTGTAGCCCAAACTGACAGAGAAATCATTGTTTAGTCCAGGCTGGCTCCTTACTTAAAATTATCCTGCCTCAGTCTCCAAGCACTAAGATTGTAGGTGTACATTACCATCCTCTGCTTAAATACTTTTTTCAGAAAGGGTTGTTGCATGGAGCTTTTAAAGGACCTGCTGAAAATAGAAGGATCCAGAGGGTCCTAGAAACCTACAAGAAGACGGGCAGATCTGGGCCCAGGGGCTCTGCTCAAACTACTGCACCAACCAAGGACAATACTTGTAGTAAACATCGAACCCCTTCTCAGATCTAGCCAATAGACAAGACATTCTCCACAATTGAGTGGAGAGCGGGGACTGACTCAGACATCTACTCTGGTGCCCCATATTTGACCACTTCCCTGTGGTGGGGAGGCCTGATGGCACTCAGAGAAACAATAAGCAGGCTACTATATAGTGGGGGAGGAGGTCCCCCTCGGTCACAGACCTAGGGGAGGGGAATAGAGTGAAAATGGGAGGGAGGGAGGAATGGGAGGATACAAGTGATGGGATAACAATTGAGATGTAAAGAAAAGAGACCTGCTGAGTTTCCTTTTCATTAACCAAGCTATGTGGTTCAGGTTTGGGTAAATACACATCTAAGCGAGTACAGTTGGCCCTCTGTACCCTCAGCTTCCATGTATATGAGTTGAAATTTGGGCTGGGGGAGAGAGAGCCTTGTATCTGTACAGAATGTGCATATCTTGTTGGTTTTGAGATGCAGTCTTACTCAAGATGGCCTCTAAATGAGGATCTTCTTGCCTCAGCTACCTGAGCTGCTAGGCTGACAGGCTTCTGCCACCATGTTTTGTTCAAATAACTATTTACATCACATTTACACTGTTTGGGGTATTACAGGTGACCTGGGGATGATTAAAATACACAAGGATGAACATACATTATATGCAAATAATACATCATTTTTCAGAAGGGGCTTGAGTATCATTAGGGGTCCTGGAACCAGGCTCCTTGGGAAGGGAGTAGTTGTAGTTTTCAAGATTAAGGGTACTCTAAGTACATAAATGCCCCTTTTAACCTCGTGCCTTACCACAACCATCAAACAAAAAGTGTGGAGTAAACTCAAGTATGGCAACAAGTACTATTCCTTGCCAAACAGTAGCCAAACCATGAATCGACTGGGTGTGGGCCGTAAACCTTGTCTGTCTGTCCGTCCACACCGAGAGGGGACTTGTGGCTCACTTCTGAGATGTGGTATAACTTGTTGTGTCATTGGACATGGTCCTAAGTGGCACCAAATTGGTAGATAACACTGAGAAGTTCCTAGGCCACTTAGGCTCTTGAGTGTGTCCTCCAAACATGCTCCTTTGCCATGTCCTGGGCATGGACATTGGTAAAGCGGCTGGCATGATCTTCATGAAATTAACGCTTCCCAGAAAGGACAGTCCCTTAGCACCCTTTAACCAGAGGGGTTCCATTTCCCACGTTTAGTATCACAAGTAGAAGTCACCTTTAAAGCATTGATAGCCCTTTAATTTTACTCCAAACAGTAGAGAAACAACTGAAAGGAAGTTTGTCTTTTTCTTTACATTATATAACTCAGTCTACAAAGTGTAGGTGTTACTTTTTAAACTCTGTTGTATTTGGGGTTCCTTAATGCCTCTACCTCCCTTCCACCACTACCACCCTGACCCTAGGTAAAAGAGAAAGAAGGTTAGAAGGAAAGGGAACATCGGTCTCTTTAGATTAGGTTCCAGCTGGTTAGGGTCATCGGGTTCTTTGGGAAATACCAATTCTTAGTCGTCAGGGTATCTAGCAGTCCAGCAACAGCAGATGGCAAAATACAGCAGGAGGAACAAGCAGCCTTCTTCCTCCTCCCTCTGTCTCTTAGCAGCCGCTCCCTCTCTCTGGCCTCTCCAAGAGTCCACAGAATTCCACTAAAGCAGCTGGCAAAGACCATGCCCCTCTCTAAGCCACGGGAGGCTATTATTAATCAGCTGTGGACAAACTAAGGCAGTCCCACATCCCACACTTAGCATTAAAACAAAAACTTGTTTATACAACAAGTTTTTAGAGAAACCAAAACTTCTGCTACAACAAAGTATATACCCAGCACTCTAGGAGACAGAGGCAGGTGGATCTCTGTGAGTTCAAGGCCAGCCTGGTCTACAAAGTGAGCCCAGGACAGCCAAGGCCACATAGGGAGAAACCCTATCTCAAAAAACAAACAAAAACAAAAGAAAACAGATTTTCTTTATCTTCCTATCTTAATATTAAATGTTTTTAAAAAGTTGTACTTTTGTGAATGATTCCATACTTCTTTGGATTGTTATCTGTAATACTATAAAAGAGCATTCGTGTTTTTCGAACACGTTGTGCCTAGAGACATAGTAATAAATGGAATTAAGGTGGCTAGTAGTGACCCTGAGATAAGGGATCTCCCCTGCACTCCTAGCTCTATGATATTGCCCACCCCCACCCCCTGGGTATTTGTCAAGTGAATTAACTGAGAATGGGGATGAAAGTTTTTGTGTGAAGTGCTGTCTGGATACACACACACACACACACACACACACACACACACACACACACACACACACACACACACACACACACACACACTTACTCATTTCTGGCCAGTATCCAGGGCCTAAGAATGATTATGCACATTATAAAAGGACTCATTCCATAAAGCGCAAAACCTGACATCTAGTGGGAGAGTCTCTGAAGTGCTGATAGGCATCTTGAGGAAAGACGTTTGATTTCCAAGGTATGGATTATAGAGAGCTTCAGTACTGGGACCCGGGAAGATTTTGCCTTTAAGGAAACACACAGTGTGGTCTGAGCAAAGACTACACCAGCCATCTCTGCCTTTCTGGAGTAATTAATTCTGTATCACAGAGTGCCCCCCATCAGTGAGTACTCTCCTTCTAGTAAGGCAGTCTATCTGAGCCAATCCTCAGGGAGCATTGTCTGAGGTGGCATGCTGAGGACCAGCTGCTGTGCTGGTATGGTCCCAGCATTTCACATTAGCCTTTGAACCCTTTTAAAAGTCCTGTGCTTTGAGTTAACTAGTGTCTTAAATTGCACTGAAATGTAATTTGCAAGAAGGTTAGCTAGATCTTTGTGACATTTATTTGAGACTTTTTGTTCGCATCATGAATTACTAATACAATAAAAATACCATTGGTGCCCATCTATGGTAATCATGTGTAAAACACAAGTGCATGACTTGAGTAGTAGAAGCAACTTTTTGCTTAATGTTTTTTCTTAGTGCTGAAAATCAGACTTTAAATATAAAAATCTTTACAAATGTGGGAGATTATGCTAGCTTTCAACAGAAATGGGTAGGAATCAGAAGACATAGCGTAGTGATGAAAGGCCCTCCACACCCACTCAGTTGGTAACACCCAGGCAGAAAAACGTAGTGATTTGCAACCTACTAGTAAGTGGAAAAAGCTGAGTGCAGGTTGCATTTAAGACTTTAGTTACATAAATAGACACTGTGCATACATACCAAGATAGGTCAGCAAAAAAGGAAAAGAGTGTTTTAGAGCTGTGGGGCCATGGCTAACGTCTAATTGATACTTATATTTGAGCCGGCAAGATGAATTGAGAGGTGAAGAGCTTGCTACCAAGCCCAAGGACTTGAGTTTAGTCCCCGGGACCCTCAAGGTACAGGGAAAAAGCTGACTGTCCCAAGTTGTCCTGTGACCTCCACACATGTAACACAACACACACGCAAAGAATGATCAAATACACGTAATTTAAAAATATTTTTAAAGAACTTTAATTTGCAGTGTGTTCTGTTTAAAAAAAACAAGCATGCATAATATTTTTCTTTTTACTACTAAAACAGGCATATAAGTGCTTAGCAACAGGAAACAGGAGAAATGTTGTTGTTTGGTGTGTACAGTGCTGGGACTCCATACCAGGGCTCCAAGCACACCAGGCATGCTCTCTACCATTGAATACCAGCTAATGGGAAAACCTCAAATAACTGTTTATTTGCTTTAGCAGCATAATAGTCTTAAAATTAAGGGATACCTATGAACAGTTACTTTTTAAAATCGGTTTTGGTTAAGAAATGATTACAGGATATTTGTTGCCTGCTTGGGATTAGAAAAGCTAACTTCATCTCCCTAGGCTGAGAGTTTCTCAGAAAGGAAAGATGGTAGTATTTCAACAAGTTGGGGAAAACCAATAGTTTACTGCAAGTGTTAAGAAAATGCGAAGGACTTTTTATTTTTTAAATAATATTAACACCATTTTATGTTACCCTGTATTCTGAATTATTAGATGGGTTGCAAGTGCTTAAAATCCCACTAATGTCTTGATAATGCCTTTTATTTTATTTTCTTCCCCAGAGATGAGAATTGGATTTAAGGGCTTGTGCATATAGGCAAGCACTCTACCACTGAGTTCTATCTCCAGCCCTGTAATGCCTTTGAAATGTTGGACAGGGGGTGTCTTCTTTCTATATGTACAATGTATATACAGCAGGCAGTCCTGGGCATAGTTCTTGGGAACCCTTTCTCTGCCTGTCCCACCATGCTGTGAGCATGAATAATATTCAGAAAATACTTGTTTTATAGTGGTCTTCAAACCACTGTACTGCGTCTTCAAATCTGTTTTGAACATGATTCCAATCTTCTTATATGGACATACACATAAGTATATCTCTGTGTGGTCCTATATAGCATAAAGATTTCAGCTGAAGTTGTCACCTTCATTCTTCTCACCTTGTAGTGGACTTTATCATATATATTCTAGGGAGATGAGCAGTCTCAAGGAAATGTGAGTCTGAAGGGAGGGTTTTGATTATGGTAGCTCTGCTATCTACATAAAAATATTCTTACTAACTAACTATTCACCCCTCAGGAACCTTGGAGGGAATAAATCAAAATGCTTTCCCATCAAATCTAGCTAACATTTGCTGAGAACTTGTTCTGTTCCAAGTACCATTAAAGGCACTTTATTTACTTGGATTTTTTTTTTCACTTAATCCACTTAAGATTGGCTCCTATAAAAACTCCTATTTTGCAGATAGGGAAACTGAGGTACAGCTGGTTTACCTAGCTAGACCCAGTCATGTAAGGTAGGAAGTAGAGTTTGACCCCAACCAGTTTTGCTCCAGATACCAGTCCCTAAACCACTGCCCAGTCCTTACTCACCGTCTTGACTGAGCCTCAGTGAGTGGGAACCATCACAGCATGTTTTCAGGCATTGGGTCAAGACCAAAACAGTATATTTACTAGAGTACTGTAGGATCCTAGAGCTTGGAGGAGCTAAAAAGGATCACCAGCTCAGTAATTTATTGTCTGTTTTCCAACATAACCTTTGGGTCTCTTGGGCTAGTTCCTAACACATACAGACTTAGTTCTGGTCGCAGTTTTACTTCCTTCAGGGACTCTCACTGTCTTACAGCATGGAAATGGTGTTTTCATGACTTTTTTTTTTCTTTAAATACCTTGCTGTACCTATAATTATTATTTTCCCAAGAATGGAACAGAAATTGCTTCTAGATGAAAGAGCCATGGTACCCGTGGGTGGGTGTGCTACTCCAAACTTTGCAGCTACAACAGAAATTAGAGGTTCACAAGGTAATTGCTGTGATTACAGTTTTCTTCTCGGCCCCAGACAGGAGCTCTTGAAACACAATATTCTACTAATTTTTTTAAATGTACAATTTGCAAGGCTACAGGAAATTACCATGAGTATGTGCTATTTCTCCCCTATTTTCTATTGAAGTTAAACATGTCATTGGGTCTTTTGAAATTCTGAGGGAGAAATAGACATGGCATGAATTAGAAGATATTGTTAGAAGACTTGAAGTTTTTAGATAATCAACCTTGTGATCGTGTATACAAGAATCATTTTAAAAGAAAAAAATTCTAATCACAACGTAATGACAGCTATAGACAGTTTCTCCTTTACTATTCTAGATTTGTAAAGCCAGAGAGTGACATGATAGATTTACATTTTGGGAACATTGTGCCTTGGTGCAGGGGTGGATGGGGTTAGTATGGGAACCCTCAGGCTGTTACAGGACCTCGCTGGAGGAGGAAAACAATAAGGCAAGAACCCAGAAGAATTGGCTTGGGCAGTGCTATTGAGATAATTGTGGCAGTGTTTTCTGTCCTGTTTGTTACAGAGAGCTCAAGAAGAGGGGGTTCGGGTGGCATCCACTAAGCACTCTGACCTGTCAGTCCTCCTCATGCCTCCTAAGTTCTGCGATAATAAGCCTGTACCACCACCACCCAGCTTCCTGATGCTTAACCACAGCATACCTCTCCGTAGAATGTTGGCACACACTTGCTTTCTGCCTCACCACGTCTTGTCTTTACTGGGCACCTGGACTTGTATCGTCGTCTCGACATCTGGGGGAGCAGATCTTCACAAGTGAAGGATCCCTGTTTTAGGTGTCACCAACTGCCCTTACATTCCTCTGTACAGGCTAATCTTGAGTGACCTGTCTGTGGGCCTGAACTAGATGGGAAATGCCAATGTAGAGATGTTCTCTCTCTTATAAACAATCTCTGACTTTGCTGGTTCCAAGGGTGAACACACTAATTCTATTCTATTTCTTTTCTGACATTCAATGATGTCTTTGAGCAAGTCAGCAATATTTTAAAGCATCAGTTGCTTTTCAGGAGCCCGTGCATCTCTGATGCTCTTGTGGTTGGTTTGTATTAGCGAACCTGTTTTCTGGGAGCAAGTACTCTGTACACCTGACAGCATTAGTTCTAAAGAATGCGGTGGCCAGCATCAAAGATGTGTTATTAGTGAAGCCCGAAGAAGGCTCAATTCTGAAGTCAAGAGGCAAGCTCACTGTAGTTTTGACTAACACCCATAAACCAGGCAGAATATTCAGCAATGAACTTCACATACTGGACATGGTTCATAGGCATCTCAAGTCTGACATAATCTGATAGTATAACCCTAGGGCCACCTAGAAGGGAGAGGAAAGGTTTCTGGAGCTATCTTGCTACTGCCCTGATGACTGAACCCTTGTTGCTTCCCTTTTCCCCCCATTTCTTATTACCAAATAGTGGTCTCACTGTGACATTTCCATACTTGTATGTAATGTGCTTTTGTCATATTCCTCATGCCATTACCCTCCCCTGCCCCTCTACCTCCCATTAGTCCCCTTATTGATTGACTTTTCTACAAGTCAGAAGATTCACAGACAGTGTAATTGCTGGGCTTACACATTAGTTTCAAAGATGACTGGCTTAGAAACCTGCCTTTGTCTTTCACAAGCTGCATGATCTGCTGTTATTTGAGCTTTAGTTTTCTTCAAGTCTGTAAAGCAAAGGTGGTATAAACCCCCTTATACATTACTGTGAAGGTTGAATAAGGTTATGTATGTAATACATACTGGTATTTTTGTGATCAGTCTGGAGATGGAAAGTATTTTAGTTAGGGTTTTCTATTACTGCAATGAAATACCATAACCAAAAGCAAGTTGGGGAGGAAAGGATTGGCTTACACTTTGACATCATAGTCCATCACCGGAGGAAGTCAGGCAGGAACCCAAGCAGGGCAGGACCCTGGAGGCAGGAGCTGATGCAGAGGCCATGGACGGGTGCTGCTTACTGGCTTGCTCAGCCTGCTTTCTTATAGGACAAGAACACCACCCCAGGGATGGTACCACCCACCATGAGCTGGGCCCTCCACCATTGATCACTAACTGAGATGTCTTACAGCCGGATCTCGTGGAGGCATTTCCTCAACTGAGGCTCCTTCCTTTCAGATGAATCTATCTTATGTCAATTTGACATAAAACCAGCTGGCACAGAAGGCAAATTGAGCTAAGAATTTGAGGCCCTTAGGGACAGGAAAAAGCAACCTCACTGATGTGTGAAGACAAACATCGGCAACACCATTTAGTATCTGGGGACTTAAGCTTGCTACAGTTATCAAGCCAGACAGGAAGTACCCAGGGCTTCCTGTGTTCACAGCCACAGCATCGCATTTCTTTTCACAGTAGTACTCAGCTCCATTACTAAGCTCTGGTGCTTTAAAGACTGGCTCCATCAACAGGTGCTAGGTGATTGCCAGAACATTGACAGCTCCTCAACTGTGGGCACTGCTGCTGGTGATGACACGCTAGGTGGCATGTCCCACAAGGTCGGTCATCAGTGCAGAGCGTATCTAAGATAGGATTAGATTCCCTGTAAAATTCATGAACTGGCTAAACCCGATGACCAGGTTAATCTCAAGGGCGTTGAGAGGATCTCTTGTCCTGTTTTCTCTCATCAAATTAGTGGAGCCTACAGTCTATACAAAAGGGAGTATTGTTTGTTGAAAAGAGCATTAGCTACTGACCACTGGCCCAGGGTGACCCCTGCTGCTCCAACAGTTCTTGCCCTCAATGGAGATGGATTACATTCCCATCTGTAGAAGTGGAGGACAGGGAGGGAGAGAGGCAGGCTCTTCCCTCCATGCAGTTACGTTGGTCTCTTTCATGTGGGAGTTGTATAAGGCTTGAAGGTATGAAGTCATCTCATTATTGATCCATCATAGGAGTGACTTAGCTTTGAAAGGTAATATGAGGCTTGGGTCTGTTGTGGCCATAATGAGCCCTCAGGAAATAGTTCTACGTATGCTACCTTCCTCCCACACGACCACCACCACGTTGCTTTATTTATCTTAGTTAGGGCATTTCTTGCAGGTGGTTGGAATAAAAACTAGGATTCTAAGCCAGCACATGGGAGAGAAACATTAACGTCATAGAGTGCCAGCTAGGTTCTGTGGACCTGTAGTTTTAGATGCTTTCCGTGTAGAAGCACGATATATTATCTGCTGAATACCTGGCCTTACTCAGGGTCAGTGTTGTCCTTCCCTTCAGAGTATATGCCTAGTAGGATAAGAGATGCCTACACAGGAAAGCATATGTCAATTTTGGTTCTGTGTTGCACCTTGCTTTAGTGTAGTTGTTTTTAGCATAGTGGTAATTTTCTGGAATGGGATAGTTCTTTGGAATTGCTCATAATTTGTCACTCAAAATGATTCATTGAAACTTTGCCAGAGTTCTGAGCTATGAAGTAACTGATCAAGTTGGGGCCAGAGCCTAGAAGTATACCATCCACAAGTCTATCCGTGGGCCACATCACATCACTCTGAGCAACCATTGCTGTAGGCAAAACAGAGAACACTGAATATTTGGAGAATTTGAATCTTTACATTTCTTTTAATAGTTGCCAACAGTGAGATAAACAGTTTAAAGCCTTTATTTGTGTATGATGCATCAACTTTCCATTTTTAGGGTGCATTATGCAAATAAGCTTTTATTTTAGTTTGATAATTTCCCCCTTTTTAGCGGCCTCATTCGACTCCTACTAATCTTGAAACTAACAAACGATAACATCTTTGCCTCTTCTCACAGAAGCTGCCCTGGCCGTGTGTCTCCTCCTCTGTAGTCAGGTCATCTGGGCTGCTGCCTCCCAGCTGAACCTTCCCTACCTGCTGGGTGTGTTGCTGGCACACAAGCTGAGTCACAGCCCTCAGGGTTCACCTCAGCTAATGCAGTGAAAACTGTGCGTACTTAGTTCCTGTGTCTGCTCGCCTTCCACCTTGGCTTGTCTTTTGTGCCTGTTTCCGCATCGCCCTTCCTGCTTAGTGCAGGAACAGAGAAAGGGTAGTTGTCCATGAACAAGACGTGTGAAGGTGACACGAGGGACCACCTAGCACACAGCAGACACTGGAGTGTTAGTTCTCTGCTTTTCTTTCTTACTCTCCGTTTCTTTTGTATCCAGGAACCCCACTTGAATTTGCTACTACTAAGTATGCTTTATATAAACTGACTACATCTTACTCATTTTGGGGGTCTGTGTCCTAACCCATAGTCTCCACTTACTAATGTGTATTGGTTGACTGAATTTATAAAAATGATTTCTAGTTGTTAGAAATGATAAGAATTTTCAGACTTGTTGGGTTTTCCTTTAACTGGTGGCTAGTTGGGTTTATTCTCTCAGTAGAAGGCACAGATCTACCTCTGGCATGATTCGGGTGCTCCCAAGGTCATTTTGAGTCCGTCTCAGACCTCCAAGAGAAGGTGTCTTAGTTGACAAACCACTATGACCAAAAGCAGCTTGGGAAGGGACAGGTTTGTTTGCCCCATTTCCACACCAGTGCATCAGCAAAGGAAGCCATGGCCAGAGCTGGAGGGGGCACTGAAGCCGAAGCCGTGAGTGCTGCTTTCTGGCCTCCCATCTCGCTCCTTCTGTTGCGGTGAGCTTCAGATACACACTAAGAAATGCAGGCACATATCTTGTCACACGTTTGTGGGGTTGTGGAGTGCAGCTGTGCACGACAATTTTCTTTTAGCCCTCATCTGACTTTACATATGACATTTCGTGGGCAGTCACTGCAGTTGTTTGGCACCTGAGGGAATGAAACCTTTTAGCACATCTAGAGGTGTTATTTCTGGAGAGGGCCGGGTTTGACTGAAGGACAGCATCCTCTAGTTCTCTAACAGCGTGGGACTCATAAAAATAACATTTTATTTGCCTGCTTCTGGCCACCGGCCAAATACAAAAGATTTAATAATAATAAAAAAAAAGCATCATTCGGATTTAGCTGTGGGTGTACCTGCCAGATGAAATGCTCTTAAAAATATTTAAAAGTACACGGGTTTGCACTCTATGAATGAGTTCTTTGCATGCTTAGATGAGCTGGGAAAGCCTCTAATGTGAATTCTGAGATATCGCCTCCCCCTTCAGTACACCCTCTCCTCCCAAGAAACTACACGGTGTCTCATACAGTGTTTTGCAATTTTCCCTGTATTTTGCCCATTGGTATTGGTAACACACATGAACTAATTCTCTCTGAGTAGCCCCCTGGAGCTGACCTGCTGACTGAACTGAGAGTACATCTTGTCTCCTTTCTTGAAATGATGGTGAGGGCCAGGAAAATGGATACTTCCACAGCAGATGGGAACATGCTTGGAAAAATGCATAGGCTATTTCTCCTCTTAATGTGGGACACTAGACAAAATTTTCTATCATGCCCAGGGCTCCTTTTTAGGGGGGGAGGGGAGTCAGTGATATGTATATGAAAGTGAGCAAAGATAATTGTGTGTCTTCCACATAGTTCCTCAGAGGCCACACTCCTGGGTAGTCTTCAGTAACTCTGGATTTGACATCTCTTCTTTTTCTCACACTAGCATGTACTAGTGGCTTTTCTCTTGGCTGTGACAAAATATTTGACAAAAACAACCAAAGGAAGGGGAGGGTCGAGTTTGGCTTGCAGCATTTGAGGGACTGTAGTCCACTGTGGCAGTAAGAACATCCCACAGCTGGGCACAGTGCATCTGCAGTCAGGAAGTGAGCATGAGGAGAGCTGAGCGCCTGCTGCTTCTGCGGTTTATGCAGCCCGTGGGGTGCTGCTGCCCACTCTCAAGGTTGCTCTTCCCTCCCTTAGGCCTCCCTAGAAACCCTGGCACACATGCACAGAGGTGTCTCTAGGTCCCTACATCCCACCATGCTGGCAGTCAGTATTAACCATGACACTCAGCATCCAAAATGGCTTACATGAGTTTCTCTCTTGTACCCCCTGTGATGACTTGCACTTTTACATTCCATCATGTTACAGATTAAAATGCAGAACTGGACAGAATTGGGGTTCAGTTTCTGTTGTCAAGACTTTGTTCAGATTCCAGCTGTGTCACCCCTGACAGGTTGGACTTTCTACACTTTGGTTTTCTCTTCTATAAAATGGTCATAATCATACTCAGGTCATGACTTATTTCTGAGACTGAAGTGGGATAGCCCATGTGAACTCTACTGTTTATTAAATGTGGCCTCTCTTTTTTTCTGTTTTCAAAAGTGTACATGTTAGACCTCTACAGTGCTTCAGTTTTACCTCTACCCTGAAACCATCGAGTAAAGCATGCCCTGACTTCTGTGGTGTGGTGCACGTGCCATGCATGGTGGCTGAGGAGCATGTGGGAGGCAGGTCCATGGTGGTTTTCAGGCTGTCACTGGTTAGTGACCGTCAGCAGTGGCTGGGTGTTGTGGTGCATACCTATTATTTCAGCATGTGGGAATCCGGGGCAGCGTGGGCTTGAGTTAAGTCACCAGCCTCATCTTTGCTTTTAATAGACAGGGATTTTTTTTTTTTAATTAAAGAAATGACCAGCTTTGAAGGCACCATGAAAAAATCATTCCTGTGCTTCACTAATTTTTTTCCTCTAGGCATATTTATACCAGATGATGAGTTTGGGGGATAATGTCATTGTGTCCCAAGCCTGCTCTTCTCCCTTAACAAACTATATACTTGTGAGGGAAGGAAGCAGTTTTTAAGATTCCTTACATTGTCGTTGCATGGTTACTGACAGGCTACTAGACTGACCATTTCGTACAACACTGAGCCTTGTGTAGTGACCCAGTGTTTGTCCAGAAAATCCATGTAGATAAAGCAGGCACAGCTGGTTGTTTGTAAGTGGCTGGCGCTCCTGTGCTCTACAGAAGACATGAAGCTGAGAGTAAATTCTCTTTTAATGTACCAAAATTTCCAACATCCTCTCCTCTCTCTTTCCCTTTTAGGCTCTAGACCAAGATAGAACAGCTCTACAGAAAGTGAAGAAATCTGTAAAAGCAATATATAACTCTGGTCAAGGTAAGGACTTAGCAAATCCTCCCCTCACTCATAATGTCCAGAGTTGTCTCTGTCACCTGTTGGATATTTACAAAAGGCCTGAACAGATGAAAAGGGTAAGTAGGCCAAAGAATTGAACTTTGCTCCTTCTTCCCCTTCTGTCTGTACTCTCAGCCAAAGCCTGTCATTGTTTCTATGATATACATCCATGTTATGTTCTTTTAAGAACTCAGTGGAGTGGAGGCTGGTGGTTGTCACAGATGACAGGAGGTCCTTATGATCACTTTGTGTGGTTGGTCAGCCTGTGACTGGAGACTTCAGTTAAACATGGGGTAGCCTCCCTATACACAGTGAAAACCAGTACCGCCCATGGACCCTGCAGGGGAGCTAGGAGGGGAAAGTTAAATTCATACCTTCACAGACTTCCCACTGTCATTTTCTTTCTTTTATCCAATGATGTCAGAGACTTTAGGTGACTAAATGTTTTACCATTGGTCCAGTAACAGCACCTTTGTTTTATAATAATTATTAATGTTAACACATTAATATTATATACTCTTATATACATGAATAATATTTATATGCTATAAATATGTTGTTATTAATTATAATAAGATACTAATCCAAATTAATTGAAATAGTGGGTACTCACAAGAAGTGACAGGCTCTGCCTCCCCAGGAAAGCATTGGGAAGAATGTGTCAAGGTCTCTGAGTCACATTGATACCATTTTTGCAGCCCCAGTCACTAACAGGATGCCACTTCTTTAATACATCAATTGTCTATAATCTCACAGGAAACCAGGTAGGGCAAGATGGCTGACTGTGAGGGAAAGAGTGTGTGTGCTTTGAGGTGAACAAAATCACTTTAAACTGTCTATTTGATTTTCTCAAGCCTCTTTTTCTCATCTGCAAATGTGGTGGTGTTATTAAAGAGTTGCTGAGGGGACCTGGTGTACCCAATTTCTGTATTATATTGTGGGAATTCAGTAAATTCAGTTTTCTTCTAAATTTTATACTTAGAAGGAGTGTGAGCAAAGCAGAGCCTGACCCCAGAACCTTGCTGGCCACCTCACCCACCATCAGAGCTCAGAGCCAGTAGTCTGAGGGGACACTTGGTCTTTTGAGCCTCCTCCCCATCCCTCAGAACATCATATAGTATTGTCATCACCTAGTTTCTCTGTATCCTAGAAAATGATGAGATAGTTAATACAGATAAGTAGTGGCTGTTTTATAAGTCAGGGGTCTTAAAGAAACAAAACATTAAAGGGGATTTATTAGCGTGGCTTATAGGTTGTGGTCTGGTTAGCTCAACAATGGCTGTCTCTTGACAGAAGTGCCAGTAATCCTGTAGCTGTTCAGTCCATGAGGCTCGATGGCTCTGCTAGACTTCAGTTTATATTGGAATACAGAAGAAGTAGGTTCAGGGACCTGTGAAGGAATCACTCAGGAGCAGAACAGGTGACCTTGCCATGAGAATGAGGGCAAGCAAACAAAAAGCAGAAGCTTCTACTTCCATGTTCTCATATATGGGATGCCACCAGCAGGTGTGGCCAGACTTAAGGTGGTTCTTCGCACCTCACGTGGTGCAATCAAGAAAATCCATACAGGTATCCCAGCTGCCTGTGATTTAGCTGATTTCCAGATATGACACCCAAGATCCGCCAATCACAGTTGTCTCTCAGCCTGGAGTGACTGACTTGTTGTTTTAAGTTTTCACCTAAATGAGAAACCTAATTTAGAGTGTTGGTCTTTCATTTGGTTCTGATAAACCCCTGAAGTGTGGTGGGCCTTTTGTAGTAGCCCTTTGAGAGAGGTGAGAGAAAACAACCAGAAAAGCCATAGGGGTGCTCTTAAGGGGGCTGACTCTGCTTTTTTCTGTTTTTCACATGAGCAATGGTCATGTGGTTAAGCTTACTCTTATGCCTACTCAAATGCTATCTTAATTTTCATGCTGTGAGGTAAAAATAAAATATACTTGAAATGTATATATAAGAAGATACTCAGGAGCCTTTATTGGGATTAGGAAAAACATAAATGCATAGCATGTGTATGTTGTTACACTATGCACTGTTTTCAAAAAGGGAATGATAGTGTGGCCTTGGCACACTTGCTAAGCTCAAGTACAATATTTGACTCTGCTGAGTCTTAGATTTTCTCACTGTGAAAATGTGGGCTGGAGAGATGGCTCAGTGGTTAAGCGCACTGCCTGCTCTTCCAAAGGACCTGGGTTCAATTCCCAGCACCCACATGGCAGCTCTCAGCTGTGTCTAACTCCCAAGATCTGACACCCTCACACCAACGCACATAAATTAAAATTAAATAAAAATACTAAAAAAAAAAGAAGAAGAAGAAGAAGATAGTGTTTGATACATAAGGTATCATATGGACAAAATTGAGGTAGATGCTTAACAAATTGTACATGGGAACATGGCAGTTAAAGTGATATAACATGAACATACATATAAAGATACCACTGGAGCAGCCTGGGGTGGAGGGAGGGCAGCTGTCATGTCTGCCTGTTCCCCCATAAGGACATCTTTCACCTTTGTATTGTGTCCCGCTTTTTGAGATGTTTATCAGCTCTGAGTGCCAGGTACACAGGACAAATCAGAGAGATTCTGTCCTTGTTAATTTTATGGTGAGTGGCAGTTTACATCAATCTGGAATGTATTGTAATAGGGAACCGGGAAGTGCTGCAAAGAGAAACCTTACAGGACACAAAAAGAGATCTGGGGATCTGATGCAGTGTGACAGGGTGCCAAGGTAATGCTTCTCAGAGCACATGGTATCCCTGAGGCATTGATGCTGTACTCTAGATTAAGCCAAACAAGCCTATGAGGTAAATGTCAGCATGCTATGTCTCAGGTGATGGAAACTGGAGCTTAGCATGCCAAACAACTTACCCAGAGTACCATACCTAGGAGTCAGATGAGAGCCTAGCAGCCCCAGCTTTGTTCTTTGCACATGCTGTTTTCCTCATCTTTTACCTGCTGTGTGACAGGGCTAGGTAAGTGTGTAATGAATTGCCCACTGTATGTTGGCTGGATGGGTCCCTCATCGAAAAGCTGCCGGAAAATAGCTTATCTTGAATATTAGTGAGTGAACCACTCAAATGTAAATTGTGGGCAGTGTGACCTGTGGGTGGCCTTTGTGGTTCTATAGTGGAGATTACATAGAAATTGTACTTGTGGTTGCAAGTGTAGAGATAAACTTAAATTGCTTGGGGCTCCTCACTGGCTGCTGCCACCCAGTGGTGTTTTTATCTACTCATAAGCTTTTTATTAGAGTATATGGGCAAGTATGGTGACAATTAATTATTTAGAAATAGTTCCATGAGGAAAGCAGTGGTGTGTGTCTTCCTATGACACATTCAAAACAGCTCAGCCCACACTGCCCTTATCCAAATGCTTTTTGCCTCATCCTCAAAAGCCTCAAGAGGTTGGGCCTTGGCACCTCTTTCCTAATGTATTTTCGTGATTTTCTCGCTTTCTCACAGTGCTTAAGTGACAGAAATCCCACTCGATGATGGTTAAAGATCTAAGAAGCATTTTGTATTTCTGATTGGAGATTACCAACCACTCACCTTCCCAAAATGATTTGAAAAGTAGTCAACAATTCTGAAGGGCTGTGCTTATAACATGTATTATTTTTACACATAAGCCTCTGTCAGTATTGGTTACTGAACAGTGTTAGAATAATAAAAAGTATTTTTTGAAAAACAGAGTATATTCACGGAAATTCTTTATTTTGGAAATTGCTTTAGCAATCTGTCTCTCTTATCCCTGAAGTGTATGAGGAAACCTAAAAACCCATGCAAAACTTAAAACCTTAGATCAAGAGAAAGCTACCCAAGCCATTCCATTTTTCCTGTACTGCTTCCATATTTTAAAGCCTTAGTTTATTAACCTGTGTGGCATCCTGTCATTTTGTCCTTGCAGCTCCCTTCCCTTTTCCTCTCTCTCTCCTCCTTTATTTTTGGTGATTCATTTAAAATAACTGACAGTTTCCTAGGTGCTAGAAAGGGTTTAAAATGACTGTTTTTCTTTTCAAAGATAGATCGTAATTCCCCCTTCTTGAGTGTGAGTGTGACGGAGACGCAGGAACACCCTTCCTTAGAATGAAGTGGTGCCATGATGCCCTGTGATTTCAAAGGCTAGTTCATCAGAGTGCTAGTTTTCACCTGCCCTGTTCTAACTGTTTGGCTTGGAGGAGGAGCCACCCACTCAACTAACCCCAGAAGCATGAGCTGAGAGCCATGTGGGTGGCCACCCCGGTTGACAAGGTCAGTGCCGGTAGCCTTGCTGCCCCTGTGCTTATGCCCCTGCATGTATGTTATAAGTTAGGTGTGACTCTTCAGAAAAGAGAGCTTAGTGATACATACTGCGTATTATAAAGTGGAAGAGTCAGTCAACAGGTAGAGTGGATTGGTTGTTCTGCCAGCTGTATTAGGTGCAGTAATCTATTAACAGGCTCTGATGTGACTTTAGTGTACTTGTGGAGTAAAGACCCAGGATGTTTATATTATTAGATCTCAAACTGAAATGTGAAATATCCCCCCCTCTGTGTGTGTGTGTGTGTGTGTGTGTGTGTATGTGTGTGTGTGTGTGTGTGTGTGTCTGTCTGCCTGCCTGCCTGCCTGCTTCCCTCCCCCCTACCCCCCTTTTTTAGGTAGGGACTCATGTATCCCAGGATAACCTTCAACTTGTGATCCTTCTGCCACCACTTCCAAGTGCTCACCCACTCCTGCCAGATTCAGTACTGGGGGTCTAAGCCATGACTTCGGGCGTGCTAGGCAGTTACCTTACCAACTGAGGCATACCCCTAACCACTGAGATGTGTGTTTTATTATTTAGTATTGCTTGGTGGTTTGTTTCTTTGGTTGGTTTTTTTGTTTTGTTTTGTTTTGTTTTTTAGAAATGTTTGACAAGATGCTTGGAATAAAGGTTAGCTTTCTCACAACATAAAGTGCCCCCTGGAAAGATGTAACATCATTAGTCTACAAGGTGGGACTTTAACTCCTTTAATTTTAATGGAAAGGTGGTGTGTACTGTGATGACCAGGATGAGCAGTCTTCCTTCTGAAGCATGGGCAGAGTAGGCTGGTGGAAGCCATCGCTGCCTTTTCAGTGCAGGAGAGAAAGCACTTGATTTCTCATTGCCTTCCTGTTTCCATTCTGTTAGAATTACCAGTAAGTAGTTTTAGGAATGAAATCTAGTGCTTTTTAAAGACAAAATCAGTATGTAGTATTCTCCAATTTTTCATTTTATCGTATAATTTATTTCAAAAAATAGTTCCTAGATCTCACAAAGAAATCTTAGGTTTTAAAGGTAGAACACTAGATTTGTCAGTGGATAGAAAGTGAGCAACTTTATTTTAGATGCTTTTCTAAATACTGTGTTCAAATGTTCAGAGATAGTGTAAAGTCAGTTGTGAATAGTGTTTAATATAATGCTAAGTTTAATCATGATCTTTTTAATAGGCATAAACAGATTAAATGAATTCACATCTTAATACTAAGGTTGGAAAGGAAAAACATCACAAGAATACAAATCAGTTCTGTTTTTAAGAAATTTAACATATCTGATTTTTAAGTGTATGGATGATAACTACATTTATTATTATTACGTTATGTATGTGGACATTTTGCCTGAGTGTGTGTGTGTGTGCGCACGCGCGCGCGTGCACGCATCACGTGCTTACTGGAAACCAGAGGAGGCTAGAAGAGGATGTCAGATCCCCCTGGATCCGGAGGTACAGATGGTTGTGAGCTACCATATGGGTGCTGGGAACTCAACCTGAGTCCTCTGGAAGAGCAGCCAATTCTCTTAATTTCTAAGTCATCTCTCCAGACCCTGTGTAATTATCTTTAAGGACCTTTCAAAGCTTTGAACACATCCACCTAGAAAAAATATACCGGAGATTCCAGGCCTTCCTTTACCTGGCCTCCCTTTGACAACACTTTTGAATAGTCTGTCTCTATGAACTGTGATTCTCTTTTCCCAGAAAGCTGCTGGTAACTGTAGCAAAGATGCTGAGCACCAGAGTCTGCTTTGGGCTTGACTTTTCCATGTGGTGCTCTCCCTGGGACTTCCTGAAATCCTACCTTATTCACAGACATTGTGAGCCAGGTAAAGGATCACATGCTATTTAGGTAAATAAGCATCTCTGGAAGTGTATGCTTTCACATGCCTTACTGATGAAAACAGTCTGCAGTGTACCACATCTGGAGAGTGTGTGTTTGAGCCAGGTCCTAGCCAATTCCTGGCTACCTAAAACCACTGTTGAGGTTGCAAAAAATTTGGCAATCGTAAAATGTTCTTTAATGCACAGCAACCAAAAATTAATTCAGAATCAAGCATGTGAGGAGTCTGAGGTGCCCGTCTGTGCTCACCTGTTTTTCATTGCATGGCTTCGCTGCAGCCCAAGTTCTGAACATGTGTGGACATTGCTGTCATGCCATGCAGCACCATCACAAGCTGCCTGAAATGCACTGGCTCGTATTCAAGAACCCTGTGTGTCTCACTGAACATATACAGTTTTCTGCTCTTATACGAATCTAGTGCTTTAGTTACAAAAAACAAAGACTGGATATTTTCCTACTTCCGTTGCTCAACATGTAAATGTCAAATTAGTGTATCTTTGGACTGTATGTCTTTGGAATGTTTGATTTTATAAATTACTATTTGAGCTGCTAATATGAGTTTCATTAAAAATTTGTTTAATTGACTTTTTGCATGGAATATTAAGACAGAATTTCCAACTGTTTCTGGTGTGACCCTAAATGTACTTCTGCCATTTTTTATTCATGTCTGTATGAAACAAAAGCGTCACCATTAACAAATATAGAATGAAATTATCAGTGAACTCTAGAAAGCATTATCAGTGCTCTATGTCCTGCAGTATCAGATAGGTAGCCATGATTTTATTCTGCATGTAAAAGTGTACAGCACACCCAGCCATTATTGTGTGCATTTTGCAACTTTAAAATTTATACATAGGCCACATAATGATTTTTGATAAGTTTCTTGGGATTTATTATTAATAACTTTTTGTCATATACTTATATATACCTAAATTTCTAGAGTCACATAAAAATTTATCAGGTATAAAGGAGTCAGTCATGAGTGGGAAATGCTTTGAGAACCCTGCCTTACGTCATCTCATTATATCAAGACAAAAATCAGTGAGATTTTGTTCATTTCTAAGTCTTTTGTACATAATCTATAAATTAAGAAGCTAAAGTATAGGATAATTAAGAGATGTGCAAAAGATCACAAGCATAGTAACCTAATCTACCTTTACATCCTGATGTGAGTTTTTAATGAAAGTTAGTAGATCACATAGCAAAGTATGGTGCCTCAGTTTTTCACACACATTGATGGGAAGTCTTGTCTCCTTTGAACAGTCATCCTATAGAGACTAAGATAGGAGTGGAATTGTTGTCTCCTTACCAGCTGTTCTTTGGGACCAGACCTCAAAGCATTGTCATTACCTACAGAGCCATAAGCAAGCCAGAGTGTGTGCGTTTCTTCTGCCAGGTAGGAGGTCGCGGTGATGAAGCCCTGGGCTTGGGGTTGGAGCACTGCTTAAAGGCAGGTACCAGCCTCTTCGGGTGCCCTTTCAGGGGCTCTGCTGAATGAGAGATTTGACAAGGCTGTAGAAATAGAGTATTGGTGCTGTTTGTAGATTTCACAGCATGGTCTGTGGCAGACTCTTTATGAGGATTTGTGGGAACTATAACAAGCAAAATTTTAAAATGGCCTAGAGAAATTAAAGGAATGAATCACCACAAGTGGCATGGAGGAAGGCATCTTAAAATATATAGCGCACCCCCCCACACACACAAACATGGTTTTCTACCGCTAGAACTTTGCCTTTAATCTCAGCAGACCTGTGTGTGATGCTTTGATACAGATGCGGCCACTAAGGCTCAAGAAGAAAGGAAACTGACTTTCTCCTCAAGTGACTATTACATCCCAACTAGTTAACACTGTGTCCAGGGAAGAGAAAAAACAACTCTTAACTTTCTAATAACATGGTCACAGTGAAGTTCCAAGAGAGCTTCCTCAGGGTCACAGGATAAGTTATTTTGATTTGGGGGATGGGGAGTGGCAAAAAGGACCTGAGCTCCTATCTGATGGCAGAAATGAGGGGACACTAGTACTTTTAACACTTTACATTAGTTCTAGGTTCAAGGTGGTACGTTCCATAGAGTCCAAAGCCCCAGAGATAGGTGATCTGAAAGTGTTGGGAAGATTAAGAGGTTGTGGCCTTGTTGGAAGAAGTGAGTCGCCAAGGGAGGTGGGCTATGAGGCGTCTACAACCTACGCATGGCTCAAGGTCACTCTCCCCGCTGCCTGAGGATCCAGATGTAAACTCTAAACTACTTCTCCGTGTCTGTGTGCTGCTGTATTTCCCAACATGAGGAGAATGAGCTAAACCTCTGAAACTGGAAGCAAGCCCTCGTTAAATGCTTTCTTTTATAAGAATTACTGTGATCGTGGTGTCTCTTCACAGCCATAGAGCTGACTATGACACGCCCATTCAGCCAAATACAAGCTTCTTTACCTTGCATACTTTGTACACATATATGGTGTGTCATTACCTCCTGCCTCGAAAGTTCTTAGCCCATACCTGCTTTTTAGACAGCTCCTTATCATTGGGTGTTGGCTTAGATACCATCTCATGAACCCTGACCTCTGCCTCCAAGTTTTGCCCTGTGTTGTTAGTTAGACTCCAAATGGGTGATTTATTCAATTAAATCCTTTAAATAGTAGTGTTTCTTCATATGGATGACTACAATTTCTCATACTATATAAATAAATTTATTGCTAAGTATCAAAAAGACAATAAATTAAATGGTTAGAGTGTTTAAGAACATGTTTTAAAGAACAAGAGCTGCAGAATTATAGCTTACTGGTTGCCTACAGCATGTAGGGTCCCAAGTTCAGTCCTCAGTATTCCAAAAATGAACATAAATACTTCAGGTCCTCTCTCTTGCTTTGTAAGCAGATACATTACTTTGGATTAACAGCGTGGATTTTTTAAAAAAGTTTTTTATCATTTAAAAGTTATGCATATGCCTGTGTCTTTGTGAGGGTATCTGTGGGTGTCAGAGGCATTGGGTTACCTTGTAGGTGGATTACAGGTTTATGACCTACCTGACATGGGTGCTGGGAACTAAAGTCAGGCCCCATAGGAACAGTGCTGAGTCATCTTTCTAGCCCCTACAGGGTTGTGTTGTGTTGTGTTGTTTTTAAATATGAAAGAATAGAAGGTTTAAGAACAGAAGGAACAGAGAATCCAGTCCTCTTTGAGTTACCAGTAATATCTTTAGCTAGATGGAATTTAAGCTTTTCTCTGTGGCAAAGCATACTGTAAATAAACTAAAGACAGATAGAAAATGTCATATAAGAGAAAATCCAACTCTGAGTTTCTCCTCTTGTACACTTACACCACAGGCCCCATAAACAAGAATGCAAGAAATTCTGTAGCATATACTTCTAATCCAACTCATTCCTGGACACTCCCACACAATGCTCAGAGTTCTGACGTGATTCTGGAAGCCTCTGACTGTCTGTGAAATGGGATTCTCGCAGCCCTTTCCTAAGGCATTATTAATTTGCTTAACCTCCCAGAACCACGATTACCTGCTTCTCCATGTTCCAAAGGCTCCAGATGTAGAGGTGAGGGAGTGAGGTGTAGAGGAAGCGATGTGGAGCTCCCTCTTGTTCCTCATCCTCTAGGGACCTGATGGTGTTCAGCTGGTTAAAGAGCGCCAAACACTGCCCTTCTGTGGCATGTAATTGAAGCTGGCCTTGCTGAAGTCTTTGGCCCAAAAGGATGTAGTCTAGTGCTAAGAGACTAAAGGAGGGGCCAGCAGTACCTCTCTCCACAGAGTCTTTTGTGAGACTGTTTCCCTCCAGGTTATGAACAGGACCCCTCTCCTGTCAGGGTAGGTCAAACAGGTTTTTTTGTTTTGTTGTTTGTTTTGTTGTTTGTTTGTTTGTTTTTATAACCAGCTCTGACAAAAAGATGGGAAAATTGAATTTCTGAACCTGTGTCCAACACAAGACCTTCTAGATTTATAGTCTACGTCAGGAAGAAAGTACAAATTTAAACCAGAAGCTAAACATCACAATTAACAACACATACTACAGAGATAGATCCGCCCTGTGCAAGGCAGTCTGCTTGCATGCTGGTGAGAAAGACAAGCAGTTCAAAACTAGGGTAAGTAGGGAAAGGAGAGAAAAGGAGATGTTAACTGACAGTAAAATAGAGAACAGCAGGCTTCCTGTGGTTGTTTTTCATGTCTGTGAAGACAGTGCTTCTCTCTGCCTGTGAGTTTGTAGAGAGAGGGCCCCTGCTCTACAGCACTGCTGTTGGAGAGATGGCTGCAGTCAGCCTCTCTGGAGGGAAGCAGAGCAGTGGTAAGACTGGGATGTACATTTATCCACATCCCCTGCAAGCCTGTGCGTTTGTGTACATCTTCCCAGAGACAGAGCGGCAGCATGGACGAGCCTATGTTTAGACGTTGTTATTGAAGTGTTGGTTGTTGGTGGAGAAAGCTGCAAACAACTTGGGAGATTCTTAGTAGAGCGAGTGTTATAACTAGCACTACAGCCTGTCGGGAAACATAACCACAGTTGACATAATTATTAAGATGTGCTGATGTTGAATTTCCTGCTCTTTACACGTAGGAAAAGAGGAAGCCATGGCGTCCTGTGTACAACACCTCATTCGGCTTTTTAAAAAATGAGATGAATAGAAAGTCTCTGTGTTTGTGTATGTGTTGGCCAAAGAAGGAGATAGGATTGGAAGAGGACATTATAGTTTTTATCTTTGCATCTCCAAAATTGCACATGAGTTAAAACTTTTTAAAACAGCAATTAAAATTATAAGGGTCCATTCATGCCATCAGGTGTCTATAGGGCAGTAGAGGAGAATACGTCCTTTTCCCGGTGCTCCAGCATTACAGTGTATATGGCAGCTTATGTCACCTTAGTACTACAGCTGCTGTTCCTGGCACCTGACAAACGGACCTTTTTTGAGAGAAGGAACATTATTTATTCACTATGCACAGTAGCATTTTACTGAGTACTCACTGTAACCAGATTGAGCTCTGGGAATGGGATGAACCACAAATGGGGTAAAGCTATGAGGACTAAGTCAAAGGTAGATTTACAATTGACTTTGGATGAGGAAGGCTGAGGCCTGGCACTGCAGTGGTGCTTCAGGGGAGATACCTTTGCGTAGACTCCACGGCGTGTAGGCACGCACATGCCCATTCCCCCAGACAATCTAAGCTCTGGCTCACAAGCCATAGGCACATGTTGCTCTATTCCAGTGGCTCCCAGCCCCCCTATTGTTACGAAATTTGAATGTAGTTCCTTGTGCTGTGGTGACCCCCGACCATAACATTATTTTGTGGCTACTTCATAACTGTAAACTTGCTACTGTTATGAACCATAATGTAAACATCGATATAACTGATATGTGACCTCTATGGGGTCATGACCCACAAGTTGAGAACCGCTATCCTAGACTCAGCTACCCTTAGACTCTCTGCTCAGAAGAGAATAAAGAAAGAAGTGGGAAGACATGAAAGCGAAACTTCCTTTGGAGTGAGTACTAGAACTTAAACACTTCAGATGCCAGACACTGGATGTGGCTCATCATAGCGATTCTTCTTCAGTTCCCCATCGTGGCCATGCTAGATGTTACCTGATGGTTATCTTACACATACCGGAATCCTCCAAAGTATACCTGATACTAAGTTTATATTTGATACCCATTAATTAATATTAGCATTAACCCAGTCTTAGGATCATTGACCTAAATGTAAAAATATTAGAAATCTGCTGTGTATTTTAAACTGTTTCACAAATGACCTGGAGACAAATGAAAACTTAAGTAATTTTTCTAAGGTCACGGCCAGTGAGGACCAGAGCAGGGATGTAGACCCTTTCTATGCTCCATGACTCCATGCCTCAGTCACGTTGGCAGTTGTGCTTGGAAATAGGCTTCTGGTGACATAATACTCACTAATCAGAAAGAAGCCAGGTGGGGGTTTTTTGTGGCTTTATTGTTCTTCTAAAGGATCTCTCCTATTCATGAGTGAATTGAAATACTCAAGAGACTAGTCATCTGGCCAGGACCAGGCAGTAAAGACCAAAACAACAATACCTAGTTTCCAGACCCTTCTTTTACTTGGCATCTGGCTCATATTAGAAGACTTCAGGTGTCTTATAGCTCAGGTGGAGCACCGAGTGGTTGAGAGTGTGGGCCAGGCCTCAGTCCTGCCACTCCTTCTCTTTATCTTTGTGACCTTGGGAGAGCTGCTTAACCTCTCAACACTTTGACCACATGTTTAAAATGAAGATGGTAGCCGTGCACATGATCGTGGACACCAGGTGACTTAATGTAGAAGGAATGCTTAGTGTACCTCTGGCACATTGACTCATCAAATTTTAATTCCAACACAACTATAGCTATTGCGTTGTCGGTGTCACTAAGGCACAAAGAAGCCTGTTGGATGCCTGGTGCTTACTCAAAGTCTTTCACTTAGTGGATTCTGAGTAGGTATTAACACAGTGTTCTGGCATATTGGATAGACTTAACTGACTCGGGTCAGCAGAAGGGGTGTGATTTGAAGTCAAGGGTAGCTGGTCTCTAACCCTGGCTTTAGCCCTCATACCTGGAGAGATGGCTCAGAGGTTAAGAGAGCCTGCTACTCTTCCAGGACCTGAGCTTGTTTCCCTATTAGGCAGTTCACACCCTCTTGTAGTTCCAGTTCCATAGAATCAGGTACCCTGTTCTGGCCTCTATGGGCACTGCACACATGTGATGCACACAGAGATGAGTAGGCACATACATATGCATGTACATAAAAATATAAACTTAAAAAATCATGTCTTGAAGGACTATTGTAGGGGCCTTAGGATATTAACTGTGATGGATCCCACTATATACTCAGTGCTTGGTAAATGGCAGCTGCCAAAGGTTGGGTTGGCAGACCAGTGTAGAAGTCTAGTAAGATCTACAAGTAAGCAGCCTTCAGAGAAAGGCCTACTCAGTAATTGCTATTGATTGTGAATTACTGACGAAGTCAGTGTGATAAAGCAATGAAACTGCAATGAACCCAAAGGCACTCCCAACTCTCATGGTATAAGCTGTTACTTTCCTGATTTCAGAATGTTTTTGATGCCTATGGTACCTGGCCAAAGGTGTAAGACCAGTTATGCTGCAGTGAGCAAAGTGGGCAGCAACAGCACCACCACCACGTTCTTACTATGCTTATATATTAACCATTTGGCCTACAGTATCTTAACTGTCTCTGAGGTAAATGCCATTGCTGCCTCATCTTACAGGTATAACTTAGAGAAGGTCACTTGACCAAGGTACTGAACACACAGACATTGAATAAAAGTTTGTCTCACTTCAGATTTTGCAGTTGAGCAGGGGAGAGCTTTTCCTCTAAGCTTCTGAATTCAGTGACTGGGGCCTGCAAACAGGATTGACAGAGACACAGCTCAGTAGAGAAAAAAGAGGGCACATTAGTACATGTGTGAGGGCTTCAGCCCTGCGAGTTTATGCACCCCAAAAAGCCTGTAAATTGTGACCCTCACCAAAATAGTATCTATATTTCTACCTCTTTCCACAATTCACTCTCCTACAATTCCAAGGCTCCTGCCTCTTGTCCTGTTATTTCTAAGCCTCCCAGTACAGATCATAAAAGAGAACTCTTGTCATCAAGCTTTCTCACGTCTGAATGGCCAGGCCAACCTGTTCCTGTGATGGTGTCTCCCAAAACCTTTCTTTCTTCTTTCCTCTATGCCTGAAGTGATAGCACGTTCAGATGGCCACCTGCTCTCTACTATGGCCTCCCTCTGCCTCCGCCTGTGATACTTCCTCCACAGAGCAGTGGAGACATTGAAAAAAAAATCTTCCTGGAAAACTCTTGGTTTTGTACAGAAATGGGGGTATTTTGTAAGAGGGGCTACGGGAAGGTGCTCTCAGTAAACTGCCTCTGATAGATTCATAATGCAGTATGCTGACTGATGCTTAAAATGTATAAGACATGTTACTGAGCTCTTAGATGGTACATACAGCTCTGAGATAACAATGCCTGGCATACTGCATGCTTGTGCTACTCCCCCCATCAGTATTATTATTTCCAAATTCAATTTAGCTATACTGCTATATTTTAATATTTGTATCTGTACCACAGTATTGCACATATATTCCATATCACTGTGTTTGGAAGCATACTCATAGATGCATACATACGCACACACAGGCACTATATAGGTTTCCCAGATCTATGGCATAGCCTATGCTTACTTATCCAGGCTGGCTTTCTGCCTCTTATCTATCACACTTTGCAGAGATCTGGTGAGGAGGAAATAGGGCATTATGGAGAAAGCAGTTAAGCCAGAAAACATTCTCAACACAAATCAGCGCCCCCTCCCATGACCTATCCTGCTCAGTCCATCGGACTTTGCGGTGAGTCATCATTGCTAATCTTCTGGGCTTCTCATAACTCTTCCTCGCCTCTGCATGGAACTATATTTCAAGGTAATAGATGTCAAAGGAGGAAGAGAAACGATTGCAGTTTTGTGGGATGGCCAGGAAGGGGCTGCAGAACCAATTTGTAACAATTTTTTTCTTAATCTGGGTAGTGAGTGCCAGATACTGTTAATTTACACATTTGTACACATCGCATTTGAAAATTATATGATTTCAAGTAAACAAGCAGAAAGCCGGTGTGCCAATATTTACCACTTACCAGTGAGGTGCTTTCTCCTCTGGGAGGGTTGAATTGAGCCTCACTAGCTTGCCGAAGCAGAAAGAGGCTTTAAATAGGATTCTCAGTGGCTCATGAGCTTCTGTGACCCATGCAGAAAACCTGGCTTTGGGGTAGACATGCACAGCCAGTTGCTGAATTGATGTAGCCTTTTTGTTTTTTTCTAACCAGAGCTGCATTTTATCTTTTTAAAATATCTCAGCCAGAAATGCTTACAGCCATAGCAGGCATCATGAATTTTAATGCTGTGATGAGCAGAAGTCTTAGGGAGCATCATCTGGTCTCTCTGGACAACAGTGATGCTTCTTGCCCATAATTCCTCAGGCTGGTGTTCTGTTCCATGAACGGCCATTGCTCCTATACAGTTACTGAGGCGTGTTTAAAAGTAATATATTTCACTTTGGTTATAGCTGGGGATAAACAGCCTAAGAAATTTCAGAGGGCTAAACGAATTCTTACTAGGCCCTAGCATCCTAAGTCCAGCTCCCTGGAAAATCTATAGTGTTGTCTTCTGAGTGGGAATACAGAGATGACCAGAGGCAGTCCGTGTCTCCTATGGAAAGCTATTTATGTACATGGGTGATATAGAAAGACAGAGGTACAGTATTACGGGCAAGAGAAGGTTCCTTCTAACTAAGGGAAGACTTAGGACTCTGAAAGGCATGTACTGTAGGCTTCCACACAAATACGGGTTCTTTGTACACCAAACTGAGGAATAGAGAGATGGAGATTTGAGCTAAACTGGAACATTCCAGAAGCTGGCACATGAAAGCAGTATCACTTCCAACTCAGTTGCCAGTTAAGCCAGCTTCCATTCATTATTCCCAGAGTATAGAAAGGTACTGTAAGCCGGGCGGTGGTGGCGCACGCCTTTAATCCCAGCACTCGGGAGGCAGAGGCAGGCGGATCGCTGTGAGTTCGAGGCCAGCCTGGTCTACAAAGTGAGTCCAGGATGGCCAAGGCTACACAGAGAAACCCTGTCTCGAAAAACCAAAAAAAAAAAAAAAAAAAAAAAAAAAAAAAGAAAGGTACTGTATGCCTCTCCATATGCCTGTAAAGATCACGAGCCTGGGGGTGCCTTGGGAGTGGCAATGTGTGTGATGGAGTTAACATCTGGTGCAGTTTTGGACCACCCAGGTGCTGCTTTAGTAAGAAAACAAGAACAGAACCAAGAGACCAGAAGAAAGAGGTGGTGCTAGGTAGGTGACAGTTAACATGGGGTAATGAGACGTTCTCAAATCCGGTGTATCTTAAAGGTAGGGTTCTCTGGTAAGTGGCTTTCTGTGGCTATGCTGCAGTACAGGGTATGAAAAAGAAAAACCAAGTATGACTTGACCAGTGTCACATTGCAGCTTCTCTGATGCTATTGGCCAGTGACTAAGTGAGAGAAAAGGCTCGAGGAAGAAGACCAAAGGGTCTGTTTGTAGCCTGTAGATTGGGCATCCAAATGGAGAGAGTGGATAGGTAGTTGGGTGTGTAAGTTTGTGGTTTAGGAGTGAGCTGTGGGGTCGAAGTATCAACTCATTGGAAAGCATATGAAGTTATCAGACTTGAGATCTCAAAGAAGTAAGTATTGATAGAAAATAGTAAAGTCCCAGTGGCAGGGAGAGGCATTTCAGTATGATGAGATCAGACAGGTGAAGAAGCAGTAGAGATAGTGGAAGGAGCAGCCATGAGGTAGAGGATGACAAAGAGAGCATGGTGTCCTAGACAACAAGGCAGAGGGTGTTTATAGGGTTTCATGGGGGGGGGGCGCAGTTCCTCTGTGGGTGTCCACTCTACTGAGAAATGTCTTTGTGCTTCATATCAAGCCCTTGGCACCACAATCCTGTAAAGTTGGCCTCAATTTGTAGTCTTGAAAGGAAGAACTAGGGAGAAAATTGATCTATAAATAGAAGATGAATACTCCTTGTGTGCCAGCTAAGGTAGGAAGCATAGAAGTTTTTGTTGTTGTTATTGCTGTTGTGGAGGTTTCTAAGCCAAATAATAAAGTAGCAAGCTGGCTAAGTACCAAAACTATACTTCAAACACAGAGCCACCTGATCCAGAATGCACACTTTGTGCCTAGACAAGGTTTTACCAAAAAAAAAAAAAAGTTTTAGAGATGCTCTTCTGCAGACCTAGGGCATAAATCAAAACAAAGCGTCAAGATTAGATGCAGAAAAGAAACATACTAACTTGAGGTTTTCCTTTGTATTCCAAGGTTGAGTTTCCTAATAAGAAATTTCTTCATAGTTTCTCAGTTGCTGGAGAATGTGGTAAGGATTTTTCCCTTTAAAAAAAAAACCAGAGAGACAGTGGATGAGTTGGGATATAAATGAGCTGAGTGCACTGAAAGAAACAGGATTCCTCCTTAGAGAAAGCGGAGGGGAGGAAGGGAGGAAGAGTGAGCAGTGCCATCCACACACGTGTAATCACAGCACAAGAGAGGCCTCCAGCAGAAAGGTTGCAAGCCTAAAGCCAGTCTGAACTATGTATCAGATCCTGTCTCAAAAGAAAAGAACATTCAGTGTTCTGCCAGCCTCTGGACATGCTCAGTAAATAATTGATGCTGTTTTTCTCTGCTTTCCTTTTAAGAGGTTCCAGTGATCAGCATTCAAAAGAGCTCTTCATTGTGAAATAACCACTCATACCTCTTCTTTGCTTCTTTTTTAGATCATGTACAAAATGAAGAAAACTATGCACAAGTTCTGGATAAGTTCGGAAGTAATTTTTTAAGTAGAGACAACCCTGACCTTGGCACTGCTTTTGTCAAGTTTTCTACACTTACAAAGGAACTGTCCACGCTGCTGAAAAATCTGGTGAGTCATGCCTTACATATTGAAGCCGAGCTCTTATCCTCACCAGGCATACAGAGAGTAAGCCATTGCTCCTCACCTCAGCCCTCAGTCCTGGGAGTGAAGAGTAAAATAACAAGCCATGCAGCCCTGTGGAGCTCATTGCTTTTACAAGTCTCAGGATAAAATTTCTAGCCTGTGTCTTTAGCCCAGCCTATAGCATGGTGGCTATACCAAAGGGAGAGAAACCACTTAACTGCTTCCTACATTCTACCACTGCTATTGTTTTAAGGTTCCTGCTAGCAGGGTTTTTTCCCTTTTATTAAAAATGGATTTCCCACTCATAACAATATACACTGATTATGGTTTCCCCTTCCTCCATTCTTCCCAGTTCCTGCCTAACTGCCCTCCCATCTGGACCCACCCCCTTTCTGTCTCTCATTAGAAAACTAACAGGCTTCTAAGGGACAATAATAAAAGCAAAGTTAACATGTCATTGGAATAGGGCAAAGCAAACAGAACAAAAGGAGCCCAACAAAAAGGTTCAAGAAACAGATATAGATACATGGATGCGCTCATTTGCACACTCAGCAAGCTCTGACATGACATGATGAGACAAGGAACCTCCAAAAACGCCACTGAGTTCACTCTCTGTTGCCGTCTACTGCTGGGCGTGCAGCCTACCCTTAGGAGTGGTTTGTTTTCGCCAATGAGATTCCCTTGGAGAAAACTAAATTTCTTTTGCAAGTTGTTGTCAATTAGAGATAGCTTCTAGGCTAGGGATAGGCCATGTGTCCACTTCTTTCAGCTCTAGGACTCGTATCTGGTGTAGACCTGTACAGGCCCTGTGGATGCAGCTTCCTTCCTGCCTCTTTCTTTCTTTCTTTTTTTAATGTAAGCTGGTTATAAGAGTGATGATGCTCTCAGTGCTAAACATGCAATAGAACTACACCTGCCTGTATTGTACCCCACTTGTATAAAGATACCCTCATGTCTTGGTGCTTGAAATCATTAGCCTCCCTTAAGTTTACATATTATTTTACCCCTATCCCTACCCGTGCCCCCACAGACCTTCAGGAAAAAAGCTTTAGGATTTAGGGAAACTAGATGGCAGGAAGAATCTTAAAACATGACGTCTTTAAAGATATTGACTCAAGAAGGCAGACACAGATGGGACAACAGTCAGGGTTTTGCCTGCCAGCACTGTGTCTGGGTATCACCATATCTTAACTGCGTTCACATCATTAGGCCTGGCCATGTCTGTGGTTGGTTTGGTGAAAATATTTCTCTAAGAACTGTCTTGACTTGATTTAATCAAATATCGTCTTAAGTCTCAAGTGGTAAGGGATTTAACCACAGCAGGATGATTTATGGCTTTAATTTCCTCAGTTCCTGTCCTAGTGAAGTGGCATTCTATCCTCTCCTGTCTCCACAGCATTGCACTTCTGCATCCTCTAAGGATCTGGAGCCTAAGCTCAAATGCCCTTGCCTTAGGTGGGTTATGTATCAGATGGGCCGCTCTGGCCTTGGCTGGTAATCCTGTCATAAATCCATTTGATACAAATAGCTTACAGTAGACGAATACTACCTACTTGGAAAGCCTCCTACAGTCTGTTAACCTGAGGATTTTGGCCCATCATAATCTTTTTTTTTTTCTTCTTGTATTAAAAACTTACGTATGCCTCTTTTCCTGACATTTTCATTTTAATTGGTGGTTTATGCCACTGAATATGTCTTAAATGTGCAAATCATGTAATTTGAAAAGATGTTGAATATAAAATACTTTGTCTCTTCAAAAGCTTAAAAAAAGACAGTGTGAACCTAAGACCTAAGACATACGTTCCTATACTTTTGGGGTTAACAAGCCCATGGTGTTTCTTTACCTCTTCGACTACTTAAATCTCCTTTCCTCTTCCTTCTGGGCATTACTTGCCACTTGCTGGGGGCGCGGGGGTGCTTGTAGACTAGTAATCATGAAAGCTGAGGACCGACAGTAGGAAAGGAAGTGAAGTAAGATGAACCCTCACTTTGCTAATAACTGACAGAAAGCTTAGGAAGCTAGGTTTTCCCCAGGGGTACATCTTGTCACATGAATATCTCGCTTTCCAGAAGACAAATGTGCTTTGACATTAGCCAAGAGTTACCACTCTCCAGGGTTCCCACACCAGCCTGGCATATATATTTGACTACAGTGCAGACTGATGCTCAACTGTGTATCTATGTGTACAAGACAGTCAAGCAAATAAGTGTTTATTTAATATATCCATGTATGTCCATATAAACGAATGTTTATCGAAGACCTTTGAACTTGGCAGTGTGTGGTGAGTGCTTGTTATTGTTTGAATGTAATATGGTCCCCACAGGTTCATGTTCCTAGCTGGTGGCATTGTTCTGGGGCATAAAGTCCGTTGGCATAAGGGTGAGGCTTGAGGGTTACAGCTTGATCCAAGCCATCTACTTTCTGACCCAGCAAGAGGTGAGGTGTCCTAGCTGTAAATTCTACCTCAGTGACCTCCACCATGCCCTCTTCAAAATGACAGACTGCGCCCTCTCAACCTGAACTGAACCTTTCTTTCCTTAAGTACTTCCTGACAAGTATTATGTCTCAGTGACAAGAAAAGTAACTGTTATGGTGATGTGTGACTGTCTCACCATAATGCATAGCTGTTCTATGTTAGGTGGTCTCCCTGCAGGTACCAAGTCACACTGCTATAAAGTAGCCAGAGCCCACCTTTCTATCTCTACCACTGTGTGTATTGCCTCTGCCACTGTGTATTCTGGGTATTCTGTAGCTATTTCGTTAGATATACTTAGTCTAAGTAGTGTTTTGTTTTGTTGGTTTTTTTTTTTTTGGTGGGGGGTGGGGTTTTGCCATGTCGTCTTTCCTTCATAGAATACAAGTTATAAGGTAGATCAAGAAGAAATGCTTTAAGACCTAATTTATTTCATTAAGAAAATAAAAATAAATATTTTCCATTTGAAGATGGTGATGGTGTTCCTGGAGAGCAGCCATAAAATAATTATTTCACACCGGAGTTGATGTGCAGTCCATGGAGTCACTCTTCTTGGGCCAGTTTTGCATATAGTTTGTCCTAACAAGTGCTGGTACCTCTGTTTCCCGTGGACCTGGCTTTGGCTTTATTCTCATAGCTTCCCTATGCATTGCCTTGTCCGATGCTGCTTGCAGACTTCTGAGATGCAGCACTGCTTGGGCCCAGGCTTTTCTTTGGAATGCTGTTGGAAGCCACATGATCCCTAACCCTTAGAAAACCAAAATCAGATGGACAGGTTCAGGTCGGCTAGCTGACATTGTCCACAGGTCCATTTGAGCAACAATTATTGCTGCCTCACTGACCAAACACAGGCAAGTGAGGCATCTTTTCTGTGATCCCAAGTCAAACACTAGTCTTTTTATATAGATTAATAACCATACCTTCCTTAGAACTGTGTGCGAAAATATAGTTGTTTAAGAGACAGAAAGCATATGCAAGAACTAGTGGGATTTAAATAAGGTCTGTAGTCTAGTCATATTGTTATCGGTTTCTAGGTTTTAATAAATAATAGGTAAGCTGTTATTGCTGGGAAAGCTGGCTGAAAAGTAAACAGGGCCCTATCTGTACTGTGTTTTCAAATTTTGGTGAGTTTAAATTTCTCAAAATATAAAACAAAGTCTAAGCATCAATTTGTAGTTTGAGAGGAAAAAGGAGAAATGTTTAATAAAATATCACTATGTAAAAACTTCACTGTAAAGTAAATGTATAGAACCTAAGTCCACTGGCCTCCATCGTGCCCTGAGGTGCCTGGCAAGTAGTCTTCAGCTTGCTTCCTTTGCACTTGCCTAGGTTTTGTGGGTCAGTTTTTCCCTCCTGGTGGATTTCTTTCCCTAACATTATTTATGTGGTTGCCATTCTGAGAAGTGGAGGGATTTGCTCTGTGCTTCCGGAAGCTGGGTCTGTTAGCCTTCTTAAGTCTAGGAAATGCTGCCTCTCAGTGGCGAGGAACTAGAGAAGCATGGGCACAGTCAATTTTGTTATCTTTAATGTGTGTGACAGGATATAAGAGCTTAAGCTTTGAACAGAAGAGGGTTAGGAAAGGAAAGGTCACTAGCAGCTGCTTCCCTCTGTGGCCTGGAAAGACGCTTACGTCTTGATTTCTTCACTGTTATGAAGTGAGATTGATCCCCCTTGCCATGTCACTCAGTGCATATATTGTGTTTATTTACTGAGGTTCAGTACAAATACTGTGACTGAGCAGGAGGGACGTAGCAGTGAGAAAACACACACCTGAGCCTCCCTCTAGAAGTCTATGGTGTGGAAGGAAACATTTTCCAAAGTCGTGTAAAGCACCTTTGTAACATGTGGATCTCCTGTGATGGCATGGGTACCTCATTTCCCTCCTACTCTGCCCCTTTAACATTCAGTGTCTTAGTGAGAACGACCTATTTCACAGTGCACTTATAATAAATAGATAAAAGTAGACCGCTATTGGATTTAGCTGCTTGTGGTTTTGTTGTTCACTTGATTAAATATACAGTACCAAGATTAAGTTCGTGTTTTTTAGCCATTGAAAAGAAAGGAGTAAACTGGTTTCCAACAGTGCTGGCTGGTCATGTGATCCTGGCAAAGGAAGTGAAACATCAACAGAGAGCATAGCGTACATTTAAAGTTCCCAAACTGCAAAAATTGCATTGGGGAAGAGATTCTCAATTATTAAGAGAACCAGTGCCCTCAGTCAGTGCTGCAGTGGCTTTACAGGCTGTATGGAAACCTTACTTATCAATAGGGACCTGTGCCCAGGGGGTCTAGTGCAGCCAGGCCTCTTGGTGCTCCAGGTCCCTTCCCCGCCCTAACCTTTGCACAGCCCTGTCCCTTCTCCTTCAGCACTTGAGGGCAGTCACCGCTTAGAGCTGCTGAAGCAGAGCTGAAAGCTCAGCGTGGCACTTCCTGTTTTCTGTAGAATGTTGTAGTTTGGGTTAAGGATTGCATTTTGTTTTATTTTGGTTTTGTTTTTACGTTTCTTTCTCTCCAGATGAAAATAGCTGAAAACACACATGTTGGATCTAGATTTTTATCACACTATTTTTAAGAATTTTTTTTAAATGGTAAAAAGGGTAGAAGGGATGATCCTTATGTCCAGTGTTGAGCATGTGTCTGTTAGGTGTGCCTCTCCGCAGACGTCTCATCTTTTCACAGAATGAGAATCCGTATTGGAAGGTTTCAGTGTTTGTACTACATCTCCCCTCATGCCCAGATGTGACTTATGACCAGCTAGTGCTGTGGGACATCATGTTAAGTGAGGTTATTCACGTGGGTGATGGGTGGATGATCAAGAGGGAAAGGATTTGGGGCATTTTGTTTTGTTTGGTTTTGTTTTTTATTATTATTATGAAAGTTACATGTGTTTACTACAGTTAAACAGGAATATGGAAAAATTCAAAAACCAAGATTATTGCATAATTTTAGTGTCTGTCTTTTTAATGTAATATTCCTTTTTACATTTAGACATGGGTACTGATAGCTTACATATCTAAGTGTGTATTTCATGTATCATATATTGTATCCAAAATCCTTAGAATTAGATCATTGTAAGATCCAGGGTTTGTATTTTAGATGGCTAACGGTATAGGTGCCATGCACTCTGTAATGCCTACAGGGTGTTGTTCCCTTTGCAGTGAGACATTGAAAGCGCATGTGAAATGAAGTAAATCAACAACTGTGATGAGTTCCACTCCAAGTCAGAACTAGTAGTGAAATGCAGTCTCTCATGGTGGGAATGAGTGCCAGCAAAAATCAGGCATTTATTTCAGAAGCTTTTAGGGTTTTTTCTTTTCTCTTTTTTTTAGACAGGGTTTCTCTGCAAATAGTTTTGGCTGTCCTAGAACTCACTCTGTAGACCAGGCTGGCCTCAAACTCACAGAGATCCACTTGTCTCTTAGAACTTTTTCGTGTGTTGTTTTAGAAGCCTATTAATTGCCAGACAGTGGTGGTACATCCCTTTAAGCCCAGAACTTGGGAGGCAGAGGCAAGTAGACCTCTCATGGAGACGTTTTCTCAACTCTCCAGATGGTCTTAGCTCCACCCAGCTCTAGGGGACTGGAAAATCAAGGAAAAGAAGGAACGTTTGGTGAGCACTGCCTTCTTTCGTCTCTGCCTCACTGAGTCCCTGGATCAGCCTTGGTTGCCTGCAGAGAAACTGCAGTCGCACCTCAAGTAGTTGTAAGAGCTCTCCAAACCTAGGGTCTCCTCTACAGCACACTGCACTGCCTCTGAAAAATATGTGGATGCACTCTTTCAGACATAGAATTACCATTAAGTTAAAAGTTATATTGACTTAAAAGACAAAGCATAGCACAGACGTTACAAGATAAGACAGTTAATTTTCTGTCTGTGTGCTCTTCATCCTGGAAGCCTCCAGAATTCTTTTCCCTAGCCCAGAGGTTATAGGTACATTGTGAAAAGGAAATGCAGATATTTCCTTTGGCTCAGAGAATTCCATGAAGCTCTGGCCTACAGTCACTCCTTTGACCCTTTGCACCCTCCCTTTTTTGCCCATTTTTCATCCCAGGAGTGACCTCTTACCTAGATTTTCACATTCTCCCCAACTGCTTCAAATTAAATCTTACTTTGGATTCCTCTGGGGGAATGTTGCCTCAGTCATTGCCTCAGGTAGGGCCGGTGCCCACTTTACACTTGGCTGCTGGGAAATACTGCAATCAGGCCGAGTGTTCAGGGTCAGTGCTTCCAGCTGTGCACACCCTGCCCAACCTTACCCAGAGGCCATGGGCAGGATGCCTGTCTGCCCCTAAGGGCAAGAGAGTCAGAGTGAGTGAGACGGAAAACTTATCTCTGTGCCTTATTCTTTTGTGAGAGTCCTCTCTAAGAAGCACTGATATTTCTCAAGCAGATTTGCAACATTTAACTATTATGTTAGGAGCTTAGGCACATGAGAATGAAACCTTTTTTCTTTTCTTTCTTTCTGTCTTTCTTTTTTTTAAGAATGAAAACTCTTAACCAATTTGATGCTTCTGAACCTACTTATCACCAACTTTCTTTCTCATGTAAGAAACATTGAACCACGTTGAGAAGTGCTCAGGTGATCCATTTTATTAGTTGTGTTTATTCTTGATTCCATGCTGTTTTCTCCCCTTTTGGAATTTATTTCTAGTCACATTTAATATATAATTCATAATTATTTTTCAGCTAGTTTCTTTTTTTCTTACCTCTATCAATTATTTATTTATTTATTTATTTATTTATTTATTTACTTTTCATCTCAGTGGTAGCTTCCTCCCTCAACTTTTACTCGTATTGTTTTAGACTGTACCCTTTGCTCCCTTATGACTACATGAAGAAGTGCCCTCCTCATCCAGTCATCAGTAGCATCTTCCTCCGCTGCCTCTAGAAATGAGTGGCATATCCAGTGACTCTCTGTTCCCATTGTATGTGCTAAGAGATTGAAGCACTGGAAAGGCCTGAGAGTTGGCAGAAATAGTGTGACCTTAGAAATGGCTGTAACTGAGTTCAGACCTCTGCTCTGTTGCGTCACAGGCTGGGTCAGCAGAGGCAGGTCACTCATTTTCTCACTCACCCATCCAGAGTGCAGTGGTGTCACGTCTTCACGCCAGTAGGACCCTTGTCCTGAGCTACAAATAGTTTAATAGGTATTTATGAGAGTAGGTTATTTTTTTTAAGCTGGTAGAGACCATTTCCCTTAAAAGAGGTACTGAATAGCATTCAACAGTGGTTTATATTGCTTATTACAGTGAGGTCAGAATGTAAATTAAAGTCAATACTAAAATTATACACTTTCTAAGGTGCTCCTTGACTCAGTGACATTTACCAGGTGCCCAGTATATGCCGCATTCTATGGCACACATAGCTGTCCCTTCTGTTTCAGAACGCTTGCGTAAAGCATTTTGATAGCTCATTGTAGAGAAGTCTTTAATTTTACAAAGAGAAAGAGGGATATAGGGACAGGATTTTTCAAAGTCTCCTGCTTGAGGGTTCCAATGAGTAGGTGAGACGTTATTTGGTTTCTTGGAAGTAGCAGGCATCACAGATTTGCAATCTAAGATTCCTCATTTCACGGGGGCCTTGAGGTGTATCCACCAAGAATGTGCCACAGTTCACCAGTGTTTACAAGAAGGCACACTAAGCCCAGATGTGCCGCTATGCCTGGCTTGTTACAGATATCTTAGGTTGTGCTAAGGACCTTCTAGAATCAGTTGTTATAAAACATGTATAGGGCATGTGATAGAGACATCTGGGAGGCAAGGCAAATATAACCTGAAGTCACAGAATGGTTTTGTTATAATTCAAGCATGGCAAATCAAATTATTAATGGCATGCATGGAAATGAAATTTAAAGCTTAAAGGCTGGTCAAGAACTGATTATCATTCAAAACACACTGCTAAGGGTCAAGATGATTTTTCCAAGCCAAGATGCAAGTATACGAGCCATGTCCCTTAGCTTTCTCATTCGCCTTAGTCTTAGAGATCTCTGCTTCTTCCCTTCCAGCATAGCTGCCCTCTGCTGAGGTAAGAGGCAAAGGAAAACAACATTTTTATTTCTCTCTGCAGAAGAGATATTAAATCTAACCCACTGTTTACTTAAAGTAATCTTAAAATATAATCGCATTGTTTTAAGATAAGGATTTCCATATTCCCTTATAGTCCCGCATTGCCCTTTTCTTTGTGTAATATTTTTAAGAAAACTGTAATCCCTCTTGAATTCAGTCTTGTCAGATGCAATCAGTATATGGTGTGCCTTAGACTTTCCAGAATTCTCTAGAGCATCCTTTGACCTCTGTTCCTTCATGGCAGTTGCCCCTGAGACCATAGGCAAGATGATTTCCTCTCTGGCTGGAGGTGTTTCCTCCTCAACAGGAATTTGGATTTTCTACTGTGGACAGCCCCAAGACTCAGATAGCAGCTCTTCATTTCACTTCAAGAACTTACCAAGACTTGGGCTATCGGGCTCCATCCTCAAGAAGCTCTGTTAATTGGGTTTGGGATTCTACCTCTGAGGTGTTTCCAGGTAGTGCTGAGATTGCTCGGGCCAGGACACTCGGGCAGACACCCGCATCTAAGATCTGGAAGTCGTCGCGGCAACTTTCCCCTTCAAACTCACTATCATACTGGTTTTTTTGCTTTTATACACCAGTTTGATTCGTAACCAGATCAGATGTTTGCCAGGTGATGGCGACCTGCCATCTCAGGTACTCAGGAAGCTGGTGCGTGGGGACTTTGGAAAGGGAAAGGAGGGCTGGAGAAGAGTGTGTGCATAGCACACGTGAAGCCTGAGTAGGTTATTCATGTGTCGAGAGTGCTCCTACACCCAGGACCAGGATTTAATGCTTCTACCTTATCTGCTGCCCAGGGACTTGTAAAAGCCTTTTTCTGCCATGGCAGCTGGTGCTCAGCTGGGTACAGCCACAAGGGAAAAGGCTGGCAAGGGCCAGACTAAACTTGAGAGTTTTGGACTTGACTCCAGCTAGCAGGAGGCAGGAATGGCCAGACAGGAAAGTGAGGTGGCCTGATTGTCATTTTAAACAGTTAGAACAAGGCAGAGGAAATGAGAATGGCCTTTGGAGTAAAGCAAACCGTCGTTAATAACCTGACCATCTGCTTCATTCACACTTTGGCCTTGGTCAAGTTACTTAGCCTCTCTGAGCTTGTATTCTCATTAATCTAGCAAGACTAAGACCCATTTTATAGAGTTCTCTCAACCCCAGTAACTTTAGATAACAAAGGCTAAGCTCAGCACCCTCTGTCATTTTACTCAGCAGTTTCATTCAGGCTGTGCTGCCTAGATGAAACGTAGCATAACAGGATTCAATGTTATTTTGAGAGACGACCTTAAAGAATGAAGAGAAAAACCAACCCGTGGGGTTTACCAGTTCAGAGCATGAGGTGCAAGCCTTACAAGCAGTGTTTTAGAGCCGGAATGCCTTGTTATCCTTTTCTCTTCTGCTACTGTTTAGCCTTCCAAATGTGTGTAAAAAGAAAATCTAGGAACTGGGCGTGGTGACTCATGCCTTTTATCCCTGCACTCCAGAGGCTGAGGCAGAAGCAGAGGCAGGCAGATCTCTGTGAGTTCAAGGCCAGCCTGGTCTACAAAGTGAGTCCAGGGCTCTTTTTATATTATTTCACAGAGAAAACCTGTCTCAAAAGAAGAAGAGGAGGAGGAGGGGTAGGAGAAGGACTAGGAGGATGAGGAGGAAAACAAACAAAAAAGAAAGTCTAGGAAAATACCCTAGTTCTGTTTAATTTAGCCCATCTCCTTTCTAGCATTTTTACATGCCTCTCAATCCACTGAGTGCATCTCACAAAGCTCCTCAAGGGTGCAAGAACTTGGTTCTTTCATTTGCACTTCCCCGCTGAGGAGGAGACCAGGCCTCTAAAAGGGTAAGTGGGAGTGACTTGGGTAGGACGTTCTCAGCTAAAGGTGACAAGGTTAGCCTGGGGTACCCTGGAAGCTGAGAAGTACTCTTACAAATCCCTGGCAGATAAAGTAGCAGCACTCTCTCCTGGAGGCAGGAGTACCTTCAAACCAAGAACAGTTTCTCCCTTTTCCCTCTTACTGCCTGTGCAACAAAGAAAAATTTAAAGAACAATCTTAATCTGATATGTCAGTAATTGCTGATGACAGCCATCCTTTACATATTTATTATATAATTTTAGTGTTTGAAACATTATGCACTGGCACTGGCTAGTTGAAGGGAATACTGGGGCACCAGAGAGGTTTAACAGTCACTCACAATAGTGGTGGTCACATGTGCCTGTACATATAGTACTCTGGAAAGCAACCTAGTGATAAAACTCTTTAAAAAAAATTTTGGCTGTGTTTTATTTTAAATTAGTTGGCATAATAGAATAATGGATATTATTGCGACATTTTCATACATATATATCACAATATTTTGTTTTTATTAGCATCCCTTTACCACCTTGTCCAGTACTTCTTCATTGGTCCCCTTTCTCTCCCCAAATGGTCCCTTCTTCTGCTTCCATGTCACATGTAGTCTGTTATCCTCTATTGTCCTTTCTACTTTTAAAGCTGTTTCTCTCCTCCATCAGCACCCCTTTTAAGAAAGGTACTTGGCAGTACTATGGGAGAGGGAGGGAGGAAAAGGAGAGAGAGAGAGAGAGAGAGAGAGAGAGAAAAGAAGGAATTTAAATGTAGGTTTGATTTGTCTTTCCAGTGCTGGCTTATTTCACTTAGCATGATGATCTCTAGGCATCCATTTCAAATAGCTTTAAGATATTTGGTGACTGCCTAGGGTGTGAAGGAGTTAACACTCTAGACAGAAAACCTAATTTATACCAGGGTATTGCTGATTTAACTGCGGGAGCTGGCTCATTATTTTAATTGGATTTTCCAAAGTGTTGAGCGAGTCAGCAGATTTGCATTAGCTTTGCTTTGAGAGAAATTGTTTCTTTCAGCAGAGGCAGAGAGGGAACCAAGGGGCAGTGGAGAGAACCTGTCAGAATTAGCTAAGTCGGCAAATCATGTCCTCATTAATTAACAGCCTCGTGTGCATGTAGGAGGGCCCATTTGTAGAGCTGGGCTGCTTTCCACTCCAAGGCAAGAAAAGGAGACATTGCTGGCCTTCTCCCATGGGCAGCACCCCAGGGCACCCAGAGCACAGCTCTTAGTCCAGCAGGGGCCTCAGGGTGGGCAGTGTGGCTCTGCTGTGGTCATCCCAAGGCCTCTCTCTCCCTCAGAAGCCTATCCTCTGGGGTGGGGATGGGGCTAAGTAATGTATCAGTAGCCAGACAAGCAAGATGGTGTCTTTCTTGGAAATCTGTCTGAGGGGATAAGAAGTCAAAAACAGAACATATGTGTTTCTGCACAGAGGAAGGATTGTTTTCAAGTCATCTTCAGTGGGATTGTGATGGGTAATTTGTATAATGTCTGTCAGCATCAGAGCAGTTTGTGAGAAGTAAGTGGTTATTTTTTGTAGAAGCCTGTATTAATTATAAGTACATGTTTAAGAAATCCTTTTCACATAATAAAATGATAGATTTCAGCCTCCTTGTCTTACAAATCCCAGGTTGAGTTTGATGTGTGGCCCGTCAGAGGGCAGCCCTTTTTGCAAGGAGTGGCCATTTGCCAGGAGCACCAATATATCTTACTGAAAGCAAGCGTCATTCCTGAAATGGTGTTTAACATTCCCTGCTTAATAAGATGGAAATATAAACAGTTTCGGTTTTCCTGTGGAATGTGCATATGTTTGAGACTGGGCTTTTCTTTGTAGCTCACACTGACCTATAACAGGCAAGCCTGCCTCAGAGCAGAACTTTTAAAATAAGGAGTGTTCTGGTTCTTGTGGACTTGAATCTAATTGCATTTGATTATTACAGAAATGGAAATAGTGTGAAAGTTGGGGCAATTAATGCAGAGTAATCAACAGCATTTTAGTAAGGTGCCAACAAAATGATCCATACTGCATTTTTAAGTCTTTATAAAACATCGGTTAAAGGCTAATGACAGTGACAGCAGGAAGTCTGTCCTCCCATAGTCCTGTGCTTCTGTGTTGACTACACTGAAATTGCCTGTGGGGACAGCACTTCACAGTTTGCCAGAGCTTGCTTGGGTTGTCAAGATTTCTGAAAAAGTAAGAAAACAAAAATACTGGAATACTCCCAAATTCTAAGACTGGACTCATGTAATTCACCTGCTTGGCCAGATGTTGTCTTCGTTGAGATTTTTAAGAGAGAAACTGCTGTGCTTCTAAGCTCCCCTCTTCTCTGCCGTCTTCCTGGTGCCACTCAGGTAGTTCCTGGTCGCTTTTTCTTAGGAAGTAAGCTGGATAGAGTTGGTAAATTTTAGTATTTTCTCCCCCTGTGGCTTTTTCCTAAGCTTAACCAATGAGGAAAATCCAGATTTCTAATATATAATGTATTGTCTGCTTGGTTTCTTCTCATTCCCCGAGAATACATGTGTAGATGACCACAATGAAAGTCTTAATTCTTGGGGTTTTCCATCAGTGCAGTGCCTGACCCCAGCGCTTAACCACAGTGATGACATTGGTTACTCAGTGTGGTTAGAGCATAGATTAGGAGAGACTCATTTTTCAGAAGAGCCTTCACCTTTAGCACTAACCACAGGTTTCATAATTCCCTGTTGTTTTGTAACACGGCCTTCACATGAAGGTAGCAGCAAGCGTTTGTTCCTGCTTCATTCACGAAGGATTTGAGACATTGATGAAAAGTACAATTTAGGACTGAAAGCTGTTTTTATACTGTTTTAAATACTGGGGTTTTTTGAAGCAAACAGCATGATTTTTAAAGGATGTTTGAGAGAGAGAGAGAGAGAGAGAGAGAGAGAGAGAGAGAGAGAGAGACAGACAGACAGACAGACAGACAGACAGACAGACAGACAGAGTGAGTGTATGCATACCTGTGTGCACCAGCCTTAGCTGTTGTTCCTCAAATGCTACCTGTCTTGTTTGTTGAGGCTGAAACTATCTCATCAGCCAAGGGCTCACCAAGTAGGCTCAGTTGGTGGTGAAAGAGCTCCAGGGAGCTGCCTGTCTCCTCTTCCCCAGGGCTAGGGTAGTTCTGCCCTTTTTTGACATGGGTTCTAGCATCTAACTCAGGACCTCATGCTTGCCAACTTAGTAAGCATTTACCAACTGAACTCTCTCTAGCCCTTTAAATAATAATAATAGTAGTAAAAAAGGGAAAAAGAAAAAATGAAAACAAAAACCTCCTTTCCTCCTGCATCCCCTGGGCCCCGGTGTCCTTCTGAGCACTGATACCAGCAGATTACTCTGTGTTTCTTTAGAAATATATACACATACAACCTTTTCCCTCATCTTTTAAAAAATAAATCTTATCTGCTCTAAGTATTTTTTGTTTGTCCACATATCACGTAAATAAAGAAACTTCTCCTAAGCTCTATAATTTCCCCAGCCAGTGCCCAGTGTTGGGCTCTTTGTTTCTGTGAGCAGCCCTGTAGGATGAGAACCTTGTACACACACTGCTGTATTTCATACCTTCTGCAAGTCCTGCTGGAGCAGCATTTCAGAACAGTGTGTTTAGGTTTGGGCAATATAACCATGGACACAAAGACCCCACTGCCAAAGAGCTTTTGAGTACGCTGGGGAGACAGACAGTAAACAAATGAGGAAGTTGGCATCCACAAAAGTGGTAGGAGATGGTAAGTTCTTTGAGTAAAGTTGGTGCCAGGGTGGTCGCAAGCAGAAGTGTTGATGCTGGCTTGATTAGCAAAGAATTAAATTGGCCCCAACCTCACCCGTCATCCACACTATATCATAAGAGCCTTGGGACAGAGGGCCTTGGGGACTTGTACCCCCAGAATAAAACTGAGAGCTAAGAGTAAAATATTTCTCCAGTTTTCTGTCTATGTGAATCTTCATTTTCTCCCTGCCATGTTCAAGGCCAATGGTTTTCAGCCTTTTTCTTTTTGTGGGCCTCAATTAAAAATTATTTTAAGATTTATTTATTTATTTTATGTTCATGAGTGCTCTATCTGCATGCTCACCTGCATGTCAGAAGAGGCCATCAGAATTCATTATAAATGGTTGTGAGCCACCATGTGGTTGCTGGGAATTGAACTCAGGACCTCTGAAAGAGGCTAGTGCTCTTAACCACTGAGCCATCGCTCCAGCACAATTAAATATTCTAAATGGAGCTTTAGTAGGAGAGGATGCACCTCGTCTTACTGTATCTTGATATGCCAGTGCTGGTTGGTATCCATGGGAGGCCTGCCCTTTTCTGAAGAGAAGAGGAGGAGGAGGAGGAGGAGGTGGGGATCGGGGAGAGGTTGAGAGAGGGACTGAAAGGAGATGAGGGAGGGGAAAATAAAGGATTTAAACATTAATTAATTGATTAGCTGACTCTAAGTGGTCTTTCTGCCCTACTTTCCAAAACTGTTACTGTGGATTCTCATAGACCTTCAGAATGTAGCAGTCTGGCCTGCTTGCTTTGCTGAATTGTCTGTCACACCGACAGAATTGCCTTCGCAGGAGTCCTCTGCCCTGTGGTAGTATATACTGGAAAACCTTTCTTGGCTGTAAAGCCTGTGGAAGTTCAAAGAGGGCATGACAGAGCTGCTGGGAAACCCAAGGTGTGAGCAACAGGGAAGCACTGGGAAAAGGCAGAAGCAAAGGGCAGGCCTTCTCTTCCCTGCGCCTCTGCCCCTCATTGCCTGATTGATAGCTGATGTTTAAAAAATAAGCATGTTTCAGCACTCACCAAGTGTCTGTAAACTGGCACTGAACATGTGTGTTGGCTCACTCCATCTTCAGCTGCTGGCAGTAGGACACAGTCCCTCCACTCCTATCAGCCATCAGGCAGCATTGATTGGACAGCCTCATGTCATAGTCTCTCTTAGCCTCTCTGTGTGTCTGCTGCAAGTGTAGAAAGAAACCCTGCTTTTGGCAAGAATAATGAGCTGCTCATCTCTGCCTATCTGCATAATGTACAATCACTCCAGGGAAGAGTGGATAGATAGATGGACAAGCTGACAAGTAGACATACTTACATGGGAGAAAAACTTAAAGGAGGATGTCCAAAACCTATCTACGCTTTGGCTTGGCAGAGTTCGGCAAGCTCAGGTCACCCTGGAAATTCCCAGAGTCTTACTGAATGTGTTTTTAACCATTCTTTGACTCCTCTGCTGCTTCTCAACCTCTTTCTCCATTAGACTTCCATGTATTGCATGTTATAAGGCACAGACCAGTGCTGCAGAGCAGGAGAAAACACTCCCGGCTTCCCCAAACATTTAAAGAATAGTTTTAGATGAGTGTTACAGTGTGAGCCAGGCTTGTCTCAATATAATAATAATAATAACAACAAGACAACAACTGAAGCTGCGGCTGTGAGCAGAACAGTCAAGGTCCCTATTGTCAACGAGTATCTAATCTCATGCAAGATAAATATAATCTCAGATATGATGCATGCTTTAAGAGCACAAAAAGGAAACAGTAAAAGCCAGTTATGCACTTCTCTCCATATTCTTGACAGGTAGCTGAAGAAAAGTCAAACCAAGACTTGCAACATTGGAGGAAGCTGCACTGAAAGTGCTGGAATGAGTGGCAGTTGTTAGTACCCATATGTATGTGCTACATCAGTGTCTCAGAGCATCACGCTGGAGCCACTGTGCAGCGCTCTGCTTGCAGATGTATAAGCCACTCATTTCTACAGCTGTAGTGTGGGGACTACACTATCGAGAGGATGGCATGTACAATAGTCATGTAATAGACATGTAGCTCTTCACTGAGCCCTGGGTGGGTGAGTCAACAGGAATAGGTTCCCTGTTTATTGTACATTCTTTTTTTTTTTTTTTAACTGTTTCCCATCTTTCCTTTATGTTTTTTTTTTTCCAGCTCCAGGGTCTGAGCCACAATGTGATCTTCACCTTGGATTCCTTGTTAAAAGGAGACTTGAAGGGGGTCAAAGGAGTAAGTGGTCAGAAATTGTTATTTTCAGTGTCTTCAGTTGAAAGGATTGGATTTGGTTAGAATTTTTTTCTTCCTCTTTTACAATCATAGTAATACTTGTATTTGAAAATCTCTGAACATTTTCAGCATAAAGTAAACATTCATGGAAAATGGTCATTATGCCACTTGTTGTAATGGCATCAACTGGCAACAGCATTAGGGACTTTCAGAAAGATTGGTAGCTTCTCCATGAGAGAAGCTGGTCCCCAGGATGACCTCCCAGTGTGATTCCTGTGGACCAGGCTCTCAGAGGCTGTGGGTTCTTGCTTCTTTGACAGGGTCAGGAGTGCACGCTGCCCACCTCTCTCAGGCTTCTCACCTGTAAACTGTGCACGTGTGGTTTCAGATGTCCCTCAAGGAAGTGGGTTTTGTTCAGTTGTTTTTTCAGCTGTTTATTTGAGGAAAGACGCATAGCAGTTTTCATTTTCTTGTTTTCTCTTTTCTAAGGATCTCAAGAAGCCATTTGACAAAGCCTGGAAAGATTATGAGACGAAGTTGTAAGTAGTGGTTGGTTTTGTTTCTTATTTTATTATCATTGACATGAGTTTCCCGAAGTTGAGAGCAGGACAGAGCCCCAATGAGCTAACATATTAGCAGCAGTATTTTGCGTATCTTGTTAAGTGCTGAGGAATAGGTGTCTGATCAGTTTAAGTGGCATGCGCACACACACACACACACACACACACACAATCACCTCAGCACTCTTGAGGTTAAGCACTCCTGGGCTCTAGTGAATTCAAGTACATCCTGGGCTACATGGCAAGACAAAAAATGTTACAGTACCTGTGCTAACTGTCTGGAATGACGGCCACTGTTTTAGTTGCTCGTTTGAACTGTCAAGTTGGAAACCTACGCATATGCAATGTTCTCTTATCATATCACATAACTATAAACCATGTGCATTTCTATGTAGTACAGCAGTTGGGAAATAATCAAAGACTAGCTGGCGTTTGTCATACCCTTTTGACTGCCAGGATCTGAACCAAAACGTGTCTTATACACATGATCCCCTGACACCACTCACTGGTGCGCACCTCTTTGCCTGTCGGGAAACTGACCTCTATCTCTATGCTGTCTGTCCAGCTTTCCCTCACCTGGAGCTGCATGTCCTCTCACTGTCCTGGACTTTTTCTCTTTCTTTCTTTTTTTTAATTCTATTATTGAAAATTTGATTTTTTTTTCCCCTCACATAATAAATCCTGACTATGGTTTCCCCTCCTCCTATTTTTGTCAGCTCCTCTTTTCCTCCCTGGGGAGGGTAGACTTTTCTCTTCTTCCTTGCTCTAACTGCTTTTTAAGTGTTTGGCGAGCACTTTCATCTGCTGTCATCATCAGTTCTTCCTGTCTCTAGATGGCTTATTTCACCATGTTCATTCCTTGGCTGCCGTGCCACTGTGAGTCCAGATAGGAAAACGAAGTCAGCGCATGCTGTGCTGAGTCCCCAGGGTGAAACAGGCAGCCCCCACACCTGTGCCCACACTTCTCAGGCTGCTGCTTCTCATCCGACCACATCAGTGGAGGAAGCCAAGGTCCACGCTCTCCACTAAAATCCACTTCCTTCGACTACGGAAGTGGCAGCATCAAAATGTTGCCTGACGCAGCTTTTGGTGAATGAGAATGAATCTCCACCAAGTTTTCCATAGCTTTACTATTGGCTGGTTGACAGTTGATTTTTCCCTGTGTCCGTGTATAGGCAAAGCTACCTAGCTTCTTACCACGTTTGGCTCCCCATCCTGCATCCACTACAATTTAAAGGTTAAATCAGTCAGTCTTTGCAGTCACAACTGGAAAGTCAGGGCTATTTCTGACATTTGAAGACCATTTTAAGTAAAGTGGGTTATTGGAAGAGTACCAAGCAGCAAGCACCACTACTCTCGGGTGCTGTCGGGTTAGTGTGAAAATCCAAAATTAGACAGAGGGATTTCTCCTGGCCCTGTCTTGTGAACTCCATGATAAGTGGTGAAATGATTAAACTGTGCTACTGAAACATGACAGTATTGAAAATATCTTTAACCAGTTTTTAAGTGTACAGACCAAAATCCAGTTGTACTTTGTCTTTAAGTAGTTCTGAAGTTTCTAACTTTCTGCTTCTTTCTCATCAAAATGTCATTTACCTATGAAAAAGTAAACTGTTCAAATTTACTCATGTCAACCAAGATATAAAGAGAATTGTGTCTATCCCTTGTGTAAGATCCAAGAGAACGTGTCAGAAGCTTCCTAGAAGTTCACATACGGTATGCTTGTTCCCTTTGAACTCATTTCTACTGATGACTTGATTCTGTCAACTTCAGACTTACTGCCTCTTAGCCAGTGGTTAAGCTGTCAGTGATTTGGTTAAAGGAAAGACACCGATGAGGTTTGTTCTTAAAAACTGCTTTGCTTTGCAGTGGTTAAACGCAAAGTCCTTCACTCTACCCCAGCCTACATCCCCAGTTCAAAATCAGTGTTTTTGAGCAGGAGATGATGAGAGCTCCCATTTACCCACTGTCACACATACGCAGCTGCCCCATGAAATCACGGCCTACTCCACCACACTCCTTTTACGGTACATGTGGCTCATCGATGGACCCACGTCACTACAGCATCATCCAGGGTCAAGGTTATACTCAGGTTCACACTGGGTGTTGTACAGCGCTCTCTCTTTTTAAAAGTGGCATGCGCTTTAATTGCAGTACAAAAATTGAGAAGGAGAAAAGAGAGCACGCAAAACAGCACGGGATGATCCGCACAGAGATAACTGGAGCTGAGATTGCAGAAGAAATGGAAAAGGAACGGCGCCTCTTTCAGCTCCAGATGTGTGAAGTAAGAGCAGACCTTCCCAGACCCAGCCTCTTCTCCTGCTCGTCAGCAGGCTAGGTGTGGTGCTTGGAGGAGGGACTGTTTCCTAAGGACTCTAATCTCCCTTTTTCTCCAAGCCCTTTGGGATCCGCCATTGCACTGTTGTCTCATATTTTGAGCCTTGGTCCTATAGACCTCTTTAAGCCAAAACAGGATTCATTGGTGAGAGCCTTAATATTGCTTGTGAGTGACTGGGGGAGGGAGTCCTGGTGGGAGGTAACACTGGTGAATATTACAACTTTGGAGCATGTGGGTTTTTTTTTTTTAAAGCATGAGTCCAGCTTGAAGGAAGTCTGAGCTCATGGGAAAATGCAGTAAAAAGCATGCTGCCTGTAACTTAGAGCTTTGGTTCTCAAACTGAATTCCCACCAAAACCTGCACCCCATTGACTTGAACACTCACTGTAAAGCAACTTGAGCAGTAGAGATACTTTCCAGCTTACCGAAGCCTAATGAGGAATGTGTAATTTAGGTTTTTTTTTTTCCTGAGCCTCCCACACACACACTTTTTCTTTTTTCTTTTGTATCCCTTTTTCTTCCTTATAAACCTTTGCCTTCTTGACCTTTTCTGTGTATAAACTCGTACTTAGATTCTGACACGTGAGATAGCAGCACAATGTTGATGAAAGATTTGGGCCACTGATAAAATGAAAGCCAGTGCAATGCGGTTAACTGCACCAACTCATTTTTATTCTTTTCCTGAACTTGCTTTTTTGTTTGTTTGTTTGTTTGTTTGTTTTGTTTTGTTTTTCGAGACAGGGTTTCTCTGTGTAGCCTTGGCTGTCCTGGAGTCACTTTATAGATCAGGCCAGCCTCGAACTCACATTGATCGCCTGCCTCTGCCTCCAGAGTGCTGGGATTAAAGGCATGAGCCACCACATCCGGCGAACTTGCTTCTTTTTAAATAGAGACTTTTTCCTCTGATTTGTCTCCTTGTTTAAAGTTTCAATATCTTGTAGAACATTCTGGAAGGGACTGCTGTCACCCCTGTTTCCGCAGAGAACAGTCCATCTCTCAGGACTGTGAATATAAGTTTGAGATCCACTGTACCAAGGGAGGAGCAGTCAGTTGTCATGGAGTGCGTTTGCTGTGTTTCATTCTTGTTTGTCTAGTAAACTAATCGTAAGACGTTAGCAAATGCTAACACTAATTGCGTTTGTGCGCACTGACCCCCAACAGCCTTCCCTAAACAAAGCTCACCTGCTTGTGTGCAGGGTTAGGAATGTTGTTCTCCCCTGTGAACTTGAGAGCCCTGTCTGGAGTTACCAACATCAAATTCTGCTTTCTTTCCACAGTATCTCATTAAAGTTAATGAAATCAAGACCAAGAAGGGTGTGGACCTGCTGCAGAACCTGATAAAGTATTATCATGCACAGTGCAAGTAAGTGTTGCGTTACTTATCTGCTTGTTATCAGCCCTCACTGTGCCCCGCCCCTCTGTTTCATTGCTCTTCTCTTCATTTTCTTTCACTTAGTGACTATCAATTGTTACAGTGATTTCCTTCAACTAAATAGATGAGGAACAACATTACTGATTAGTAGCTTACAATAAACAGCTATTTGATTAGTCTCTGGCAATGTCTTCTTCCACCACTTATGCAAAAGCCCTTGTCACCACTAAGACCACTCTGTTAACACTGCTCCTCCCCAGACACGTGTCTGCCATTTCCCTGTTACTTTTACCATGTATTTCCACCCATATTTTTTTGGTAGGGGTTCATGACCTAAACTTTAATACTTGGGGCATTTCGAATGCTTAACTCTGTAGAGAGATGTCTGTGAGACAGTGTTTTATGTTAAGAGGCAAACGTTGCTCCATACTCACTGCAGTGCCTTATATGTGTTTGATTTCATTCTGTTGGTGAGTTCATGGCAGGGTCTTTATATTGATGGGCTAACTTAGATGAGTGTTCAGCTAGAGCCTGTGTGTGACAATGTGCCAGTACTGTTGCCATCTGTATTAGCTGGTGGATATACAGGAAGAGAGATGGATGGGAGGACAGACCCACAGGACAAGCTCCTCAGGAGAGGGATGAGGTTCTGAGCCATCAGGAGGAAGGATTGACTGGGCTCTGTCTCTAAGTTGCCCTATTGAGGGAACCAGAAATCTGGGGAAGTTTTCTTTCAGAAATTCTTCCTACCTCAGTCAACCCCTCCAAACCCTTAAGATACATGGTATTGCCCTGTAAAGCATTCCCTACTCACATTTTTTATTTAGAAGATTTCTTTTGAGCACTCGCTCCAGTTCTAGATGGTTTTCAGTAGTCTTGGCCAGTGCTCACCAGGGAATTTGCTGGGTGATACTTTGTGGAATTGCAGCACCTCAGTGTAGATTCAGTGTTTGCATTGGAAAGGGAGCAGAAATAAACTGTATCTACCTGTTCCAGCTCACCCACATTGCTGCTCACTCACACAAGAACACTGCCAGCAACATCCTACTTTCAAAACAAACCGCCCACTCCTTTTATCACGGGATTGATTATGATGTGCAGAGGCCAGAGCATTTACAAGCATTACTCTTTCATCATAACAGATTATACTAAAAAGTAACAGCTCCCAGGAACTAGTGCCAGCTCAGGGTGTGTGGACTCATGTATAATTCCCCTTTTATATCACACAGAGTCAGGACACTTCAATTCAGAAATGATCAGAAACTTGTCCACAGTGGCATTTATTTAATAGATGCTTAAGCATGTGTCAGTATAGACATAGTAACCACAGAAACCAAGGGAAAATCAAAACTCAAAGCTCTGTGTATGAAAGGATATCGATAGGAAAATGGAAAGACAACCCACCACATGGGAGGAAACATCTGTAAATCACATAGCTAATAAAGATTGAGGATACAGATGTACAAAGAATCCAACAAAAAGATAACCCAACTTCTTGAGTGGGCAGAGAGTTTGTGTAGCCATTTTTCTGAAGAAGATGTATAATTGGCCAAATATTACATGATAAAATATTCAGCATCATTAATCATTAGGGAAGTGAGACACCATTTCATGTCTCCTGGTCCAGCTATAATTAAAGTAACAAAAACAGAAAGTAAATCTTGAAGAGGCTATGAAGAGCGGGAAAGCCATGCATCACTGTTAGGAATGTAAGATAGTACAGTTGCATGTAAAACTCTTAGATAAATACCCCGAGGAGCCATACATAGGTATTCAAACAAAAGCACGTGTGTGGATATTATATTACTGTAACTTACAGTACTTGGAAACATGTAGACCTATCAAGTTACACAAATGGGGCCTCTCCATATAGTAGAATAGTATTGAGCCATGTAAAATAATGAAATATTGATACATTCTTCAATATAGATGAACATTTAAAACATTATGCCAAGTGAAAGAAGCCAGACACAGACCACCACATAGCAGGCTGCATGTATGTGTATGTGAAAGCCCAGGAAAGGTGATCCATAGAGACGGAAGGTTAGTGACTGGGGGAAGGAAGAGTGAGTAGAGCCTTCCCAAGGTGATGGAAAGTACCTGGAATTAGATGACAGTTGTGCAGCATTGCAAATATAGTAAAAAAATTACAGAGTAGCTCAGCTTAAAACTGAACTTTACTTTGAGAGAAAACAACAAAAAAGTATCTGGGATGGTTAATCTACATTATCAATTTACCAGATTTAGAATCAGAATCACCTGGGGGAACTAGCAATCCCCCACCCCACACCCCACACCACCCCTGGGTGAATGAGAGACTTCTGAGAGAATTAACTGGGGAAAGAACATCTGCCCTGAAAGTATGTGCCACTGGCTGAGTGGAGGAAGGGGAGCAAGCAGAGCCCCTGCCTGCACCCTTCCCCACAGCTGGTCTGTGTCATTTCTCTTCTGTGCCTTACCCCACACTGATGGACTTGAACCTGCAGCAACTGTGATCTGAAATCAGCCTCCCTACCTGCTACTACAGGGCCCGTGAGGGCTAGGAGCTGGACCGTGGTTCAACCTCACCTATAGCTGCTGTCTTTAACTTCAGAGTGCACGCCTTAGATGGCATGCCAGAAATTTTTGATTTGATGAGCCTGAGATGGATCACAGCATCTACATGTTAATCTCCAGCAGTGGGCCCAATATGCCCCTCTCTACTGTTGAACTGTTGAAATGCCTTTGTAGTCAAATAGGGTAGTACTTTCCAGAGTGTTAAGTATTGTAGGATGGAAGAGAGGGTCAGCCCTTGACCCAGGGTACAAGGAATTGGACCTTGCTTAGAGCCTGGAAGACCAGGCTCTGAGAGGCTTTGTGTGGATCCCCAAGGGGACTCTAAAATTCCTCTCCTGACCACTTAGCATCTACATTGTACTAAGACCACTATGGTGTGACAGGGAGGTGATCCTCTTCACTTGTTGGAAGTTGACAAGGCAGATAAAGTCTGAGGGGAAATAATCCCATGGAGTAGAGCATGACTTAGAGAAAGGGGCAGCAGAGCATGGGGATTCCAAACAACTGTGCCCTGTGGTTCGTTTCTGTGAACCTGGGAATGGACTTGCTGTCAGGCAGTCCTGATCTGAATCCCAGCTCTGTGTGGACAGAGTGGGATATAAAGTCCTGCTGTGCATCCTCTATAGAGTGGAGAGGAAGCTTAAGTGCTTGGCCCGTGAGGACGACACAACAGCTTGTGAGAGCACTTGGGGAGTCACGCAGCCTCATCAGACCCTATGTACCACTGGGACCCTGTGCACTCAGCACACATTCCCTCCTGCCTGGCCCTCTAGTGTTCTGTCGGCCTTCTGTATGCCAGGGAGTAGTTTGTCTTTCTCTCTTCGATTCAAACATGGCCCAGCCACAAAGAAATGATCTGTGTGTGGATGGTTATACACATGGAATTAGTGAGGACTGCAAGCGGTTCCTGTGCTGACTGTAATCTCTCCTAGTAGACTTCTAATAGTGAGCATACTTTGTTTGTTGGTGCATCTTTAGATAGCTGCTGAACTTAGCTTTACGTTTATTTAGTGGGAACTACTGGGAGAGGGTGTGGGGAGACAGATGTGGGAAGAATCCTCAGGCTTGCACATGATTCTGTTCCTCCTTTTTGCTGCTGGTAAGCCACTGTTGTTTTCCATTGTAGTTTCTTTCAGGACGGCTTGAAAACAGCTGATAAGCTGAAACAGTACATTGAAAAGCTGGCTGCTGACTTATATAATGTAAGTTCCCTGTGTAGCATCTGCATTTAAAGTGTAATGAGCATCAGTGCCTGTGAAGTCTGTAGCGGAAGAGTGTTAAGCACAGGGTGTCAGTGTAGGTCAGCGTGAACCTGACAGACAAGCCTTCACCTTAGCAGCAAACCTTTGGAGGCTGTGAAGAATGGGAGGGGCATGTAAGAAATGAAACTTTAAGCTTTTCAGAAGGGGTGAGGAATATATACATAGAGATGGAATAATTGTTATTTGGAAATAACTTGGCTGATGAATGTTAAAAGAAAACATATTAGAAATGTGAGTACATATTGTTAGAAAAGGCTTTAGAGTTACAAGTAACTGATGGAAAATACTCTAAAATCTGAAACTCTGAGAACCAACTGGCATGACAGCATAAAAAGACAAATTCTACACATGGCCACATTGCAATCAAAACCTAGCTGTGCATATATATGCCAGAAACTATAAGGATATGGTGCTTAGCCTGTCTGTTTGAGGTTATATGGAACAGGCCAATTACATATTCAGACTTAGATCCCACCTTTGAGAGATCTCATTACATATAGGCAAATATTCCAAAATGCAAGAAAATAGATGACAATACTGCTTCCATGCATTTCAGATAATGAATAGGCAGCCTGATTCTGTTTGTTTGTTTTTATTTTTTTCAAGACAGGGTTTCTCTGTGGAGCCTTTGCTGTCCTAGATTCCCTTTGTAGACCAGGCTGGCCTTGAACTCACAGAAGATCCCCTTCCCTCTGCCTCCCCAAGTGCTGGGATTAAAGGCATGCACCACCATACCCAGCTAGCCTGATTCTTATTGTAACATTTTAACAAACATACCTATATGTTTTGTCTAATTTTTTTAGTTACTGAACATAGATCAGTGACAAATAAATCTCATGATTAAAAATAAGCAGCAGAAACCCTGATCCTTGTGTGGTTCTGTGTAAGCTCTGGTGTATGCTTCTGCCACTGGCATCTCTTTCTCAGTCATTCATATAATTTTCTTCTAGCCCATTTAATTTCACTGTGGTATTCTTTCTGCCCAGAAATAAAGGATATTAGGATTCAGAGCTTTTTGGGTGACCACATGTTGTTGTTTAATAAGCCTGGTGCTTAATTCACTAATTGTAAACTCTGGGTACTTTCTTAGCATTAGACTGTACCTCTTATGTTAAAAGCAAGACAGTATGGAACGTTCATAGGAAAGCTTACTGCAACTATGAAATTGAATTGTTTGATGAGAGCTATGTTTAGATAATTGAGCTTTGGTCTTAAGAAATGAATGATAAATAACAGATGTGAGCTTTTCTTTTGTAGATAAAGCAAACCCAAGATGAAGAAAAGAAACAGCTAACTGCACTCCGAGACCTTATAAAGTCCTCTCTGCAGCTCGATCCGAAAGAAGTAGGTGGCTTGTATGTTCCCAGCAGGGCTAACAGCGTAAGTGCAGCTGCTTGTGGTTCTCTCTGCGCTTCTCATCTGTGAAACAGGCACACTGACAGCCTCCTACTGCAGTAGTTGTGGGGACACATGCGATAAAAGAGAGAAGTGTGATGCCCACTGTAGAAAATGCATTCCCACCAGGCAAGGTAGTGAGGGCCTTTAATTCTTACCACTGATAGACAGAGGCAATCACAGCCTGGTATACATAGTGAGAACTTGTCTCAAAAAGAAGAAGTTGTGTTCCTTCACCTCCTCATAAATAAAAGGTACCCTGGACTCTACTACTTTATTAAATAATAATAATAATAATAATAATAATTATTATTATTATTATTATTATTATTATTATTATTATTATTATTGTTATTGTTATTATTACCACCTTTGAAGCAGGTGCTCCATGATTCTCCTCTTGAGACCGTTCTCATCATTCTGGGCACCCAGAAGTGGTTTTGCTCTAGAATTAGGGTAATTGACTTGAGAGGGCCTCTGGATGTTGAAACTGTAGAATGAGTGGTGGACGTGGATGAAAGCAGCTCTGACCCTTAGTTACAACTGTCATTTGTCCAGCTGTTGATACCTGCTGTGTCTGGCTGTAATCTAGGTGCTAAGTGTGAGTCCCTTCATCAGAGAGCTTGTAGAAGGGATCAGCAGAGTAAGCAGTCATGCCTAAAGTGCCTCACTCCTGTCAGATACGTTGCAGCCAGGGCAAACCTCTGAAAGACTCAGAGCTTTGTTTTCAAGAGGCCACAAATGTTTGACAGCAGGAGGGGTAGAGAAGGGAGAAAGAGGAATCTAAGATAAAAAGCCAGGCTTGATTATGGGGACACTGGATGTTGTGCTAAGGGACTTCCTTGTAAAAGGGTAAATAGCATCATCTGTTACGTGGAAGAAAGTCAAATGTGCCTGTTTGTGCAGTATTTAAATACAATGTTTAATGCTTGCATAAGAGACTTAATCTGTTTTGTCAGTTCTTTGTGATACCTCCCAACAGTGACATTCACTGTTTTTTAAATTCCTGAAATTTCTGAGTGGCATTCATAATTCCTAAACAAAGACAAAGCACCCTCCTCCATTACTAGTCCCCCAAAAAACACACCAAAGCCCTGTACTAGTTAACACTAACCCATACTGTAGCTCTTAAAAGTTTCCTTTACTAAGGCTATAACTGTATATATGTATACATTTGGAAATAATTTTTATTCTTTCTTATCCAAGTTCAGAGTTAACAAATGGTTGGGGTTTGGCATTGGCATTGGAGTCAGTGGTTCTTTAATGTAGATAATCTCTTGCTCTCCTGTCAGAGCTGGCCTTAGTTCCCAAGAATATCTGTTTCTATCTCAGGAAGATTTCTTTATTAGAGGCTAAAGCATAGATACTCTCTGCTGCCACCTCCCTGGCTGATTAAGTGTAAGTGCAATAGAAAGGCCCAAGTAGAAGGGGAAAGGGTAGACATCTGTCTAGAGAAATTTGTGATGATTTTTCTTTCTTGTTTGCACATAACCACTTCCTACTTTTGTTTTGTTACCCAGGGTTCCCATATATAGACAATCTCTCCAAGGGGTGGTGTCGTCATTTTGTTTTGCGTAGGTAGTGATGACTTCTGCTCAGGCTAGCTAAGAAACAATGTTTTATAACAAAGGGAGTGTCTGTATGTGATTGATACTTCACTCCACCTGAAGTTGATTAATGGGTTTTAGTTATCACACCTCCCAAGTATTTTACAACTAAAATTGATGTTTCACAGCATACTCACCCACCCCTTTCTAATGCTTTCACCTCTTTTTGCAAAATAACTTAGCAAGTAATTATTTTTAGTGACTTTGAGGTAGTAGAGACTATCCACCAGTGAGTTAATGTGAAGGACAGTATCCACCAGAGAGTTCTTATCCTCTTCCTAGTTTTTGAGAAGAGTGCAAAGTAATCGAAAAGATTTTATGAGAAATAAAAAGCACCCAGCAAATCATCTAACCTACTTAACCTTGGCTAGTTTCTAACATGGCTGGATTAAAGGAAGCTGTCTTAGTTTTGTTTCCTGCTGCTGTGATAAAATACTCTGACAAAAAGCAACTTAAAAGAAAAAAAAGGGATTATTTGGTCACAGTTCCAAGTTATTGTCCATGATTGCAAGTCGGCATAGAAACATGAAGCAACCAAGAGCAGAAAGCAGTGAATTAATGCATGCCTCCTAGTGCTCAGCTCACTTTCTTAGTCTCACACATGCCAGGACTCCTGCATAAGGAAAGGTACCATGGGGGAGTTGGGGGGGGGGGGCTCTTCTCATCTCAGCTACTGCAGTCAAGTAGGTCCTTCCAGAGGCCAGCTTGACCTAGCCAGTCTTTCCTGGAGACTCCCTTCCCAGGTGGTTCCAGATTGTGTCAAGTTGACAATTAAAAAGAAGTTTCAAGAATTTTAGGGGGCCAGATAGGTGGCCTAGCAAGATGCCACCAAGATGATGACCCGTGCTGGATTCCTGGACCCCTGTGGTGGAGAGAGCCAACTTCTGCAAGTTGCCCTCTGCCCTCAGCACACACAGGCACACACAAACAAATGCAAAAGAAAAAAATAGCAGCTGTTAACGAATCACAGCCATAAACAGGAATCCTAGATATTTGGAAAACTCATTCTTTTTCTCATCAAAGTCAATTTTTTGTTGTCTTTTGGTAAACGTTCAGGGAATGACTTACCTGCACCTGTTGTAATAACCTAACTTCCCAAAAGAACTACTTGCTGCTCAAATATTTCTAGGGCTGTAGCTATTTTGTTTCTAGCAGTGATTCTATAGGTTGTGTTTGGAACACAGGTGTATTTGACAACTGGTGGGCCCTGAATAACCCTTCACGGTGTTGATGCACTCAGCCTGCCGCTCCTCCCTGTCCTCCGTGTGCCAGATACTAGTCAGAGTTCAGGCACAGTATGGATCCATACTCAACAGCCACACCTGCTGTTGTAAATTCAAAGCTCTGTTGTAGAGCTGTGGTTTTCAGTTGGATATCAAAAATGTTCCCAAACCCATTAACTCAGTGAATGGGAATCACATCCAAGTCAGAGAGAGGAAGTTTCACAGATTAATAGTGCATTTTATATGTCACTGTGGCTTCAAATACAGTGATATCCCTACCAGGGTGCAGGAGGGTAAACTGAAATCAGGAAGGTAGATACATTTCCTAGCTCGTTGCATAAAACTTCCCAAAGGTTTCATTATTTATTTTCAGTGTTACATATTTTTACCTGAATTAGTTTGGGATTTGCATTTTTCTCTCCTAATGATGTAGTTGATTTCTGTTACGCTGTTAAAGAACTGAGGACCTATTTTATTCCTCAGTTGTATGTGCTGAATAATAAGTAGTACTGATAATTTTTCAATATCTACTTTTTCAAAATTAAAAACCTATTTTCATTTATTGATAATACTTCTACTAAACAGCAGGGTGGTAGTGGTGGTACACACCTTAATCCCAGCACTTGGGAAGCAGAAGCAGGTGGATTTCTGAGTCGAACCTGGTCTATAGAGTGAGTTCCAGGATAGCCAGGTCTACACACAGAAACACTGTCTCAAAAACAAAATAAACAAAAAACCCACCAGAAATAAAATAGTTCTACTAAGCAAGCTGAATGGCGATTATTTCTTAATGTAGTAGTAATAATTTATATACCTTTATTAACCCATGAAACTCACTAATTAGCCAATTTCTACATTTATACAGAAAGTCAGATCTGGAAGGATTTAGTAAGTCATATTACTGTGCTGACCAAGACCATGGTCCTGTTCAAAGTAAACTCCAGACGCTGACAAGATGGCTCACCAGGTGAAGGTGCTTGCCGCCAGAACTGATGACCTAAATTTAGTCCCTTGTACCCATAGGGTAGAGGGGGAGACTGATTCATGGGGGTTACCCCCCTTCTATATCTCCATAAAGAAATGTAAAAAGAAACATTAAAAAGTAAACATTAAGAAATGTTACAAGAGGCCCCTAGGTCTCATTCCACACCACACCCCTACCCCAGACAATCGGATTTGTTCAATTTTATGGAAGGAACGTGGCCTGTTGAAAACGAACTTCCTTAGATTAAGGAAGACATGACTAATAGGGATGGAGAAATGAGTCAGCAGTTGAGAGAACTGCAAAGGTCCTAGGGTAGATTCCCAGTGCCCTCATGCTGGCTCACAACCACCCATAACTCCAGTTCCAGGGCGACTGAGTCCCTCTTCTAAACTCTGCAGGCACCAGGCATGCATGTGGTACACAGACATACATACACGCTGGCAAAACTCTCCTACAGATAAAATTAATGTTAACAAAATAATCTTCCCTTTAGGAAAAAAAAGAGAGAGGGAGACAGACAGACAGGCTACAAAAAGAAACAGTATCACTGGTAACCTCTTCTCTTAGGCTGAGACTGCCTGGTAAACCCTGCTGTTGAGCACAGCATGCGACTGGTCAGAGCCTGAGCATGCTCCACAAAGTTGTATTTGGAACCCCACATCTCTCCTGGCCCTAGGAGACAAGACATTCAAGGCATGTTTGAGCACAGAGTTTGTAGCACCTGGAGAATAGCTTTACAAACTTACACTGTCCTGGCAGTTTTCCTCCAACTGTGTCTACTAAACATTTGCATCACTGAGTACACCATGCTTGACCTGCAAGAGTCTTGCATGTCAGAGAAGCTCCTGGCTTTCAGCATGTGCTGGGAACAAGCCATGGTTTAATAATCAGAGGCTAAGGTAGCTAGTTCCTTCTGTGCCGTCAAATTTCAGTTACTTCTTGTGACTGGACACAATACTCTCCTCTCCTTAGGGACTGGGGAGATGATTGGGTCTGTGAGGGACCCAAAAATGCTTGCTACATAATCAGGAAGACCTGAGTTTGAACCCCAGCTCCCACATTATAAAAACATGAGCATGCAAGTCAGGGAAATCCACCAAGCAGTGGTGGTGCACGCCTTTAATCCCAGCACTTGGAGGGGCAGAGGCAGGTGGATCTCCGTGAGTTCGAAGCCGGCCTGGACTACAGAGCAAGTTCCAGGACAGCCAGAGCTGTTACACAGAGAAACCCTGTCTCAAAAAAACAAACAAACAAACAAAAAAAGGACTGGGAAATCCCTAGGGCTTGCTGGCCAGCTAATCTAGCCAGCTAGAGATGGGCTCCAGAGTTAGTTAATCTAGCCAGCTAGAGATGGGCTCCAGAGTTAGTGAGAGACTAATTGAAGAAGACACCGAAAGTGGTTCCTAGCCTCCTCACATATATGCACCTATACATGTGGGTGTATGCACACAGGCACGCAAATGCACACACACACACACACATACACACACACACTCAGACTTCAGTTGGGACACAGTACAGAGGCCATCACAATATATGGCTCTCAGATTTTCTGAATGTTCAGTTTATTTTGGTTTTGCTGAGACTTTGCTTCTCTGTGCAATAACATTTATCTGAGAAATGTACATCTCATCATTTTCGTTGACTTTGTTTATCTTCTCACTACAAATGAACTAAAATACATAAAATTTGATTGGTATGGAAATAACTTACTGCACTATCGTCCAGGATGTGTTTTCTGGCTTATCTTTATAATGATGTTTTCTCTGTATGTTTTACAAATTGCTTAAATTATGGCTGATAAAGTTTTTTAACATAATTAACTATTTTCAAATGTTCTACCTCTTTTTCTGTGTTGCTTTGCCCTTCCTGATCGAAGTCTAGGAGAGTAAGTTCATACATTTTGTGAGAATGTGTGGTCCTATTATGTGTCTAGTGACCTTTGTTCTCATGTGGCAGCTCAACTTTATTTTTTTTCTTTTGTTTGTCTTTTACTTCCTGGATTTTCACAGTGTGGTCATTGTTTCTTGTCTTCCTGTCCTTACAGTCCATGGTTAAGCACCAGTGGAGTTTCAGAGTGAAGCCAGGCTTGTTTGTATCTGTTGCTGGTGTGTGTGTGTGTGTGTGTTTATATATCAAATCATATACTTCTCATGCCCTAGAATGCTGATTACAAACTAAACTTGTTGGCATCGGTCTGTCTCACAGAGTGCAGTAGGCAGAGCATTCCTTTTCTGGACTGTTTGCATAGTTTACCAATTGGGCATCCCCATTACAAAACTCAGAGATCTAAAATGCTCCCAAACCCAGGATTGTTTTGTTTGTTTCGGTGATCAAAAAGTTTCAGAATTCAGATATTTTAATTACATATTCTCAATATATAGTTAAATTACAAGAATTGTATACTAATTGTCAATACCCTGCTCAAAACCCTTTTAATGAAGATGTCCTTCTTTCACCCTTTTCTTTTTCTTTCTATCTTTTTTTTTTTTTTTCTTCCCAAGATGGGTTCTCTGTGTAGCCTTCGCTGTCCTGGACTCACTTTGTAGACCAGGCTAGCCTGGAACTCACAGAGATCCGCCTGCCTCTGCCTCCACAAGTGCAGGGATTACCTAGTGCCACCTTTCCCAGCTTGAAGATGTCCTTTTATTTAGAGGATTCTAGCCCACAAGTAAAGGGAGCAGTTTCAGCCTGCACAGTCCCTGCTTTCTGATCCCTTTTAGCCCTTCCTGTTGCTTCCTGCTGGGAGTGGAAACTGGGCTGAGTCACAGCATTGTTTGTTTTGTGTTTGAACTGCTACTGCACTAGGCTTGCTTTGTAAGTGTGGCAAACATTGGCACGTCTTGTTTCCTATGCTAAAATAAAAAAGGAGATCTTGACAGTTTCCGAAGGTCCATCCTTGTCTTAGGCACAGAGCAACAGGCAAAGGCTTAGAGGCAGAACTGAGCAGTTTACAGCATTTGCTAGTCTGTGCTTCTGTTTTCCAGGACTCTCAGAGCCGGCAAGGCGGGTACAGCATGCATCAGCTCCAGGGCAATAAGGAGTACGGCAGTGAAAAGAAGGGCTACCTGCTGAAGAAGAGTGATGGGTACGTGTCCAGCCCTGGCTAGCCTCGTGTGAGGCAGGCCAGCATGCCCATGCAGCGTTCTCCCTGGGATTGTTGGGAAAGCATACTTAAAAGCTTTCTGAGCTGGGTCTCCTCGGATGGTTGATCTAGCCTGCTTTCTTTAAAAGAAGAAGGCTTGTTCTGCATCCAGGTGACAGACAGCTCTGGCTTATAGCCTGTACATCTAGGATGCTGGCAAGGGAGAAACTCATCTCTGCCTTATCATTGTCATAGTCTCTACTTGAGATGGCACCTGGCTGCCCAAACCCCAACCTTCGTGGTAACCTGTGACATTATCTCTGTCACAACCAATGTGTCACACACTCTTCTTTTTATAACTAAAAATAATAAGCCTCTTGCTGTCTGAGCTGCTTCTGCTCACAGATGATGTCTGTTTCCTGAGTACTATATAATTGAGCCCTGAGTCACCTCTGTGAGCACCTGCTCAGGTTGCTGCACCTCTACCTCATCCCCACACACCTCTCAGGACTGGTCTGGCAGGGAGAGGGCACAGACTCAATGTCAGGTGTCTCCCCTTTGTCTTTCAAAAGAAAGGGCCATACTGCTGTTGACGACCATGGACATGTTCAAGACATGAGCTGACATGAACTTTTCCTCACTTCTTTCAGTCAGTTCCCCATTCAAACATTCACACACACACACACACACACACACACACACACACACACACACACACACGTCACACATTCTAGCATCTGAAGCAGGCTTCTAGATGCTAGAAGGTAAAAGCTAAGGGAATGTGTCCTGCTCTCATGCAGCCTGCCATTTGTTGGCAAGAGATGAGAAAGAGAGAGATGGTTTGATAGCAACATGGGCAAGGCCCTGCATTCAGTTTCTACCAGAAAGAGCAGGGAAGGAGGGGAGCAGAGGACAAAGAGCTCTTATCTCAGAGCTGGAAGAGAAGAAGGCATATCCATCCTTCACATTCGAATAGGTAGAGAGGTGAGAAGTAGCAATCCAGAGCTGCTTTTGATGACTTCTAAGGAAGAGAAAAATACCGAAATGCTTCTACATGAAGGCAGACCTCTTTGTTAATGGTAAGCACTTGTAGTTGTGTAGTTTGCATCTTCTTACAAAGGTCACTGCATTAGTAGTTTTTGACCCAATTGTTATAATACATGTTACTTAAAAATTGTTATAAAAGTTCAAAGAACAATTTAGTTTTTTAAATAACGTCATGCCTCAAATGCACTTACTAAGTGATACTAAGAGACAAAGGAGAGATTGTTTTTCATATATTTTCTCAATATAATCCCAAATACTTTTCATGATACAGATAAAGAGAGTCTCTAAGAGGTTAAAATACATGAGCAAAACCGGAAAACTTTACTGGGAGTATGCTACATGATGACACTCGGTAATCAACAGTGTCAACACCAATACCTGTTTAGTTGTATGAGGTCACTTTCCCTGGGATAGGGAGAAGCTATCAAAACTGGTCACAAAGGTCAGATGCAGCTGCCCTGACCTGTGCAGGAGATATCTTGGGGGTCTTTCCTCTAGTGACCAGGAAACACTTCATTAGCCATCTCAGGCAGAAAGATGAGAGCTTTTTGTTAATTTTCTTGGATTTATTAGCTGTCTGAGAAAATAAGGGAATTTGTTTTATATTATATTCTTTAATATATGTGAACAAGAAAGGCTAGTCAACAATATTTTAAGTAAAATAAATGACTCTAGTAGGAACCGATCCTTCCAGGTCAGCAGTCCGTTGTTGGTAGAGAGGGATGCGAGTGGTGTTGCCTAGGCAAGGGGTGCCTTACTGGTGATCCTAGCAGGGTCCTGTGAGTGTAGATGCAGGACCACTTGCATAGAGCTAATGATGTAAACCAGATGCAGGTATGATTGACAGATGCTTCCTCTAATAAGACACAGCCCTCCTCATCAGTACTTGTGCAAGAAAGTGTGTCATCTGGCTGTAATTGAGGACAGTTTTTCAGCTTACAGTTCTTCCTCCCTCTGGAGGAGACCAGCATTTTGTGTATATGTTCAGTTTACATCTGATCCGACTGTGTAGGTCTTCCCTTCCCTCTATTGTACCATGTTTTTGAGCAAACTACTTCTAGTAGCTAAATATACACGAACACAATGTTTTTAGTTGATTTTGTGGCTTACAAGACTGACTTGAGAAGTAAGCAGAGGCTTGACAGAATACACTTTCTAGGCCTGGAAAACCTTCAGTGGCCTCCTGGTGCTCTGGCTTCTACAGCAACAGAAGGCCTGGCCCCTTCCCTTGCCCAGGGTCTCCCTGCTCCTAAGGACCTGATGGCTGTAGTCCCAAGTGCAGCTCCATGCCCCCACCCCGCTGTGTGTGTGTGTGCGCACATGCGTGCTTGCATGCATGCATGCGTGCACCTCTGTGTTCCTCTCTGTATATGTTTGCATGTGTGTGAAAATGTGTTGATAGAACCTATTTGGCTTTTTTTTTTTTAACTATCATATCAGGTCAAAATTTTCAAACTGTTCATGTCTCCTTGTGTATGGTCTTAACACAGTTTCGTTTCCCAGAAGCATCAAAGAGATCTCTCTAGGAGGACTCTTGTACCCCTGAAAGGAAAGTATTAAAACCTCCTAACATGGGCTGTTCTTAACTTGTAGACTAAGCTCTTCTCTCCATAGTCTGAGGCAGCCTCTGACTCTTCCTTGCACCGTAGATGTCTTAATTTTTAGCTCCCTTGGGTATTAACTGTGGAGGTAATCTACTAGCATCACCGTCTTAACCAAGAGCCACAGCTGTGGCCAAGAATCCTCGTTAGCAACTATCCCCTGTGTAGCTCTGCACCCTCATTCCCAGAGAAGGGACCGTCTGTGTGTGGGAACTGTAGTAACTGTATTTCTTCTGCTGCTAGAGTCTGTGTTTTCTATTTTCACTGTCAAAAACAGTTCTACCATGAGCATCTCTCAACATGCCTGCCTCTCTGAACTTCCTCCTGGCATAACAACACACATCCAGGATTTTCTTGTGTGTGGTTTAGGGGAAGGAAGCTGGCTTTATTAAGGACAGCTTTTCATAATTACTGTTCTGCCTCCTGCCACATGATTGCATACCCCACAGTGAGCCGTGTGCAATATCGAGTTCTGTTTGACTTGCTCCTCAGGATCCGGAAAGTGTGGCAGAGAAGGAAGTGTGCCGTCAAGAACGGGATCCTGACCATCTCACATGCAACTGTAAGTGGACCCAAGACTTCCCTACCTGCCCTCACGTTTTCTAGCCTCCTCAGCCAGAGGGCAAATGAGGGCAACGCATGAGCTTCAACAGCATTCTAGGCAGGGTTACTATTGCTGTGAGGAAATACCACGAGCAATAGTTACTTGAGGGGAACTGTGTTTATTTGGCTTACATATCCACATCGCAGTTCATCAGTGGAGGAAGTCAGGGCAGGAACCTGGAAGCAGGAACTGATACAGAGGTATTAGAAGGGGCCCACTTACCGGTTTATTCCTAATGGTTTGTTCAGCCTGGCTTTTGTTTTTTGTTTTATAGAACCTAGGCCCACCAGCTTAGGAGTGGCCCCACCCACAGTGGGATGGGCCGTCCCTCTTCAATTACTGCTTAAGAAAATGCCATGCTGACCTACCTGCAGCCTGATCCCCCAGAGGCATTTGTACAACTAGAGTTCCCTCCTCAGATGATTCTAGCTTATATAAATTGACATAAAATTAGCCAGCACAGATGAGATATCTGTACTTTGTAAATTTGGACCGTGTTATTCAGGATAGTCCTTCACAATTACTGGTTTCTCTTATGCCTTGGCGGCCTGCCTGGCTGACATGTTGTGTTGGGTTTGTTGGTTTGGTTTGTTCTCTCTTTCAACCTAAGTCAGATAGGGCTTGACTTTATAATCTCACTTTGGGGAAAACAGCATTGGTTCTTACCTTGAAAAGCCTGTGCATTACCAAAATAGCCAAGGATTTTCTTTGCTTGAAAAATTACTATAGGAAACAAAACAATGTATGTAAAATCTTCAGTCGTGGTGCTAGAGTGTACAGTAAAGCAGGGTATTTCTAGTCTGGCGCTTTTAAACGTAAAAAAAAAAAAAATACAACAACAAAAAAACATGAATTCCCAATGAGGATAAAGGTCATAGTAGGAATGTATCATACGAGAGTGTAAGTTACAAAGTGTATACCAAGGATTTTCAAAAATATGTTTACAACTTAACCCAGTGACCTCTGCTTAGAAAAAAAAAACTGAGCTAATTTTCAGTAATCCTAGATTAAGTGATGTCCCTAACAAACTAAGATACACAGTCATTTGCAGATAGGATATTCAGAATGCCTTACAGAAGGAGAGTGTGTGTGTTATGTTGACAGTGCACTATAGTTAAGGGTTAGAAGAAGTGCTGCTTCTCCGTGAAATACACTTCACTCAGTCATCCCGATAGCCCTTCTCGTTCTGTTTGCTGCCAAAGGACAGGATGACACCCTGACACCCCCAGGACAGGGCTTGCTGACTTCAGTTCTCACTGAGCAGGAGGTGAGAGCAGGAAGGAGCCACCATTGCTTATCTGTGGAGTCCCAGCAGCTAGCACTGTGCCTGGCGTGCATGAAGCGTTCAGTGAATACAGGCAGTACTTAGAGATGCATCTTCTCCCTCTGTGGCAAGGTCTTCCTGTAGGACCCATGCTGACCACGGGTTCTCAGTGCTGACTCACACTTCTCAGAGCTGGAACTGTATGTGTGTGTTACCATGCTTGCTTCAGTGGGTGTTTTTAAATTAAACTACATTTTATGGCTAAAGTTCAGAGAGTACACTCTGTGCCTGGCTCCATGCACTTTGTAACTTTCAAACTCTGCTCTTTTCACTATACACAGGCTGTTGCTGAGCCTTGAAACTTCTGTGAACAGAGAGCTCTTTGAATGAAAAGTTGTTCCTTGTCATTGAATCACCATAGTGGCAGGATAGGGAATTATTTGAACTCTCCTAGGAAGAACAATAATTACGTGGTGGTAGTGGTGGGTGGGACCTGGGGGGTGGGAGATGGCATCAACATATCAAAAGAACTATAGAAAGTTCTATTGGAATTTGAAAATTGCTGTATAATATTTTACGTTTTTAAATGCCTTCAGATTCCTTTAATACTGAAACAGCTATTAAGTTGATAGTCACCTTTTTCTTCAGACACCCCTCAATTTACCTTACCAAGATGGTTTGGGCTTTGCTCAGAAAGGTCAGGACTTCCACCGAACTAGACCAGGCGGAGTGACTGAAGGTGACGTGTGTCCGCTTCTGGGAGGCTCTGCGTTTATACCTGAGGGAGATTAACAGTATGGCTTGGTGTAGAAGGATGGCTTATTTTTAGAACACATGTGAGAGGCTCACAAAGTCCTGCTGATGACAAGAAGAGAAGAGTACAGCCCAGAGAATCCAGCTGCAGCTAAGCAAGCTTCAGCTCCTTCACTCTTGTGCTTGTCCCCCGTCCTCACCTGCGAAATGCTCAGGTAGCAGTGTTGGGCAGTCAGCTAAGCCTAGATCACACTAAGCATTCCTTAAACTTGATGGCCTGGTCATCTCAGTGAACTGAGTTGGGGCTGTCAACCATGGAGCTGGACCCTCTGGGTGAATCCTCTCTCTGACACTGATCTCCAGTGACAGCTGTTTGCATAGATTGGAGCCATTAACAGTGCCTGATTCATAGCTGGTTGTAAAGATGAAGTGAGTTCATTGATTATGAGTAATTAGGACAGAATGCGGGGCAGAATTAGTGCTCAGTAAATGTCACTGCTCTTGTCAGTGCCCCCTTATCTTCCTCATGTGCTGCTGCCTCTGTGGTGTTACACTGCGGTTCGTTGGAACCCTTCTGGGTTACCCCTCCCTTTACTTGTACGCATACTTCACAAATCAATTTGAGGCACATTTTTTACGCATAAAAATTAAGTTTCAGGCTGGGCATGGTGGCACACACCTTTAATCCTAGTACTCGGGAGGCAGCGGCAGATAGATCACTGTGAGTTCAAGGCCAGCCTGGTCTACAAAGCAAGTCCAGGACAGCCAAAGCTAACACAGAGAGACAATGTTTCAAAAACCCAAAGAAGGAGTAGGAAGGTCGGATGGAAAATTAACTAATTCATTAGTTAAGTTTCTACCTGGTTGGGGTTGGCAACAGTTTTATCCCCTCAGGACACTTTACTAGAGGAAGAACTAGGTCTCCCTCTCTCCTCTTACCCTTGGGCTTTCTGCATCAGTTGACAGTTCCCCAAGACTGTCCAGAGCTCTAAAGACAACATTCTCCAGCCAGACCTTTACCACATACACTGACGACACATAGAGCAAGCTCACAGAGGCCTGCAAGATGATGTACTTAATACATCCCTTCGGTGCAGTGTATTTAATACCTTGCTTCTGTGACTGACCTTTGTGGCATTTTTTTTCCAGCCTTTTCTGGACTCCCCTCTGCTTCCATTGGTCCCCGTTGTCCTTGGGAAGAGAGAGTTATCTTCTCTCCCCCACCCCCAACAAATCAAAACACAGCACTGTAAATTCTAGGGGAACAAACTTGCAAACAGCTGGTAAACCCTGAATAGGATGTACATTTTGGATGAGTTACTTTATCTTTTGGAGCCCTAGTTTCTCAGGTGTTGGTTTCTTTCTGAGCCAAGCACTGGGATAGGCAATGTATGCAGTGATGAAAAGGGTGGGCCCTGCACACCTAGGACAGGTGCTGTAGGAGAAGCCAGCAGGATGCTGTGAGAGAAAACGAAGGGGCAGCTATCTCCTTGTAGGCAGAGCTGCGCACGCCATGCTACAGCTGAGTGAGCAGGTGTTTCAGTGGAGGGGAAAGCTCAGTCCAAAATCCCCAGCCTAGACACCACGAAGGAGAAAGGATCTTCATGAAGCTGGTGTGAATAGAGTTTGCAGGTTGAAGGAGGATTCTTACTGCTTACAGCTCCTGGATAGCACAGAGGCAGTCCTCAAAGTAACTGCCCACTGCATGTTCTTGAACCCGTAGTACTTTGTGTTTTATTTGTATTGATATTTCATCTACTCGAACGGGTTCCAGGTCTCCTCTAGCACAAGGTAGTACCTCTCACCATGTTGCACTTCTGCATCCTCTCCACCCCCTCTCTCTCCCTCCCCCCTTTCTCTTTCTCTTTTAGGTTTATTTATTTTATGTTTATAAGTGCTTTGCCTGCATGTATATACCACATGTGCCTGGATCTCCTTGAATTGGAGTTACAGGTGGTTGCAAGCTGGGAACTGAATCCAGCAAGTGCTCTTAACTGCTAAGCCATTTCCCCAGCTTCTCCCATTTTTTTTTAAGACAGACCTGTATGATCCAGTTCAAAACGCAGCTGTGGATCTAGTCCAACTGGTGTTGAACCTTCTTCACAGTCATGCGAAGGAAAGAAATGGGAGTTGTGACCACAGTGGCAGCATCACTTAGACACTGAAACAAATGGGACTGTTTGCAGAGGCAGGGCTGCTACAGAACACCTCTGTAGGCCTCTCCACCTGGTCAGTTTATTGGAGGGCTTCTAGAATTCAAGCTCTATAAGAGCAGGTTTAGCAAGCTATCTGCTGACTCTATGAGACCCTATCCATTCGGCAGGGATCATTACTATTTTGAATCCTGATAAAAGTTTTTTCCCTTTACTACTTGAACTCTACGGCTGTATATTAGTAGCAGCATTTTAATTTATTTCAAAGAAAATACTTTACCATTGGCATTTTAATAAATGTCACATATCGTCAGAAGATGGTGTAGTTGACCAAAATAAATCTATCGCTCTCTGTCCTGCCTGCACATGAGACTGGAGACGACACTTCCTGGGTGGTACTGACATTCACCGGGAGTGGAGAACCACCGAGCACCCCTGCTCTCTGCCAGAGTTGCAGAGAGGCGGAGGGTATGATTGGGGGCTGCACGTATTACCAGGATTCTGGTAAGGTTGGTAGTCACTTGTCAACCTCTGTTAGAACATGGTCGCTTTAAGGTAAAGGTTATTACTATCAGTTTTACCCTAGTAGAGTGGCATTTTAATGAGTAACAAAGTTAAAGCAGTGAATTGGTCTCATGTCCTAAGTCCTCAGTCTCTATGCTGTTTAAGCCTCCCTTTTGCTGCTTTGCTGTCTGCCTGGAGCCCTCTCACTCCTTTTGCCCTCCCACTGCTGAGGCCCCTTCAGTATCGAGCTCCTCTGTAACCTTCATGTTGAAGGATCTGCCACAATGTTTGGTGAGCAGCTCCCAGAAGTGAGTACACATTAACAGGGAATCTAAAACCAAGTGCGTCAGTTATCTGCACACCATCAGAGTAGCTGTATGGGAAGTAACTGGTAATCATAAAAATCATGGCTGACTTTGAGCACTGCTGTGGCTTAGATGTGGTTTGGATGTAACCTCTAACAGTTCATTTGGGTAAGTTTTGTTTCCCAATATGGCAGTGTTGAGGTAGTGGGACCCTGTAAAAGCTTGCTTGTCTTATGTTTGATGTAGCTCTCATAGGACCCCAAGTTAGTTCCCCCAGGAGTGGGTTGTTTCAAAAAAGCAAGTCTGTTCCCTGATCTACTCTCTGAGTTTTTGTCTCACCATATGTCCTGTCCCTTTTATGTACACCCTGCCATGATGTCATCTGCCATCATGTGACTAGGCAGAGACCTGCACCAGAAGCAGTGTCTTGCGCCTTTGTACTTTCAGCCTCCAAAAGTGCTGACCTTATATCTTTGTTTTATAAGGGACCTACCCTCAGGTCCTTTATTATAGTAACAAAATGTACTAAAAGGAGGACTCACAATATGTTTGCCTTTCAATATCTCCTTCAGGTAACTGTTTTCCCCACTTCAAAGGGAAGATGGCTGGAAACCCCATAACCAGTAAGGGCCAGACTTGAACCCAAGAAGTTGGGTCAAGAGGCTGTGTTACCTTTTGGTCATTAAATAGAGCAGTAGATTCTTTCACAGATCACCCAAGTCCATTGTCACAGCCAAGAGGACATTACTTTCCCTCTTCATTTTGAGAAAATGAGCTGAGAAACTTGCTCCCGCCTCTGTTCATACAAGTATAGGTATAAACTCAGCCCAGTCTGGTGGCCTTCCTGGGTCTCAGGAGGGGCTTGTTCATCCTACTGCACACCTTCCACAATATGAATAACATAAATTTGTTCCTGCATCACTGTAAATGTCCCAAATGCACAGGAATCTCAATGTTTGGCTTCCTGTATGTGGCTCCATTGAAGTCTGGTGTTTTATAGTGTCTGTCATTTTATTTTCAAAGAACAGCAGCATGGCAGCCTTGATTTTCATAATTGTCTTCTGACAAATCCTCTGGAATCACAAGGTTGTCACAGTGCTAATGCTGCCTTGGATTTGAGAACCTTCCAGATTATTCTGCTTTCATGTTGAACAGAGATTGGAGGAGACTCCTGTAAGGGGCTCCTTTCATAAACTGGGAGTGAAAGTGAGGAATTAAAATACAAAAAAGGGCACAGATCAAAGCCACGGGCCTCCCTGCTTATGGCTTTGAGATTTTTTTGCTTTGGAGGTCTGATGGGAACACATCACTCTGTGTGCTTCCAGTGTTCTAGGGAAGGTGGGGAGAGCCAAACCTTGTCATGTGTCGCCCACAGTGCAGCCACTGTGGCTGTGGTGGAGCAGCTTGGTGTCTAAATCAGTCAGTTTTCATGCAGTCCTTCATCCAATGCTCTACTGTGCCCAGCTGTGACTTACAAGCAAGATTGGTTGACTCTTTGTGCCTCAGTTTCCTCATCTGCCAAACAGGGAACAGTAGTGTGGCCCACAGACTGTGCTGGTTCATTTTTGTCATCTTGACACAAACTAGTCACTTAAAAAGAGCAAGCCTCAGCTGAGGAACTGCCTCCATCATATAGGTCCTGTGTGCGTGTCTGTGGGGCAGTTTCTTGGTTGATGATTGGTGTGGGAAAGCCAAGGCCACTTTGGGCAGGACCACCCCTGGACTGGCAGTTTTGAGTTTCATGGGAAGGCAAGCTGAGCAAAGCCATGGAAAACAAGGCATTAAGCAGCACTGCCCTGTGGTTCCTTGCCCTGACCTCCCTCAGCGATGGGCTGAGATCAGGAAGTGTGAGCTACACAAACACTTTCCTGCCAGGTTGTTTATAGTCATGGTGTTTATCATGGCTGCAGAGAGCAAACTAGGACATATTGAGTGTTGTAAGAGTTAAATGAATACATGTATGTAAAACTCTATGGCGGCACGTGACACCACACACCTGACACCATGATGATAGCCTTACTTATTGCTGTGTGAGGCTAACAGGAACCTGCTAGACATCCTGGACTCAGCCACTCCCTGCTCACTTTGTGGATATCATAACGTGAGAGTCTTTAAAAATCATCAGCAGCAGCAGCATCGCTTAGATGTTTCATCATCACGTTAATACATTTCATACAAATACTGTGAGTCCAGAAGGTGTGGGATTTTATAAGTTCTTGATAGATAAGCAGACATGAATTGAAATGGATGGGTACTATAGTTACAAAGAAAATGTGAATTTAAAAATTCTTCTTACTAGGCAGGTTTGGTGGTCGCTCATGCATTGAACCCCAGCAATTGGGAAGCAGCGCCAGGTCAATCTCTGTGAGTTTGAGGCGAGCCTGATCGACATAGTGAGTTCCAGGACAGTCAGGGCTATGTAGAGAGACCCTTTCTCAAAAATAATAAATAAATAAATAAAAGAAAGAAAGAAAGAAAAGGAAGGAAGAAAGGAAGAAAAGAAAAACTCTAGAAACTCTAGAAACCTCAGTGACCTGCATCTTGCTTGAATTACACTCTGTATACCACAAATAGCAACACTCATTTTATGTTTGTAGAAATGGCTTTTAAGAAAAAAAGAAAAAACCACCCAGGGCTGCAGCTCCCTCATCGGGTGTAACAGCACCACTTCTTATAGCGTCCTGACAAGCTCTTCACCCCATTGTACTGTTTTATACACTATTTAGTGCCTACTCTAGAGTGGAACATACTCCTCAAATAAAGGGACAGATTTCTCTCTTTAATTACAGAGATTTTTCTTGAAAATGTTCCTTCTAAGCCTAGCATGGTGGCACACACCTTTAATCCCTGCACTGTGAGGCAGAGGCAGGCAGATCTCTGAGTTCAAGGCCACCCTGAAATACAGACTGAGTTCCAGAACAGCCAGGGCTTTACAGAGAAACCCTGTCTCAAAAAACTTAAAAGAGAAAAAGAAAATATCTCTTTTTAAGTATTTTTTCCTTATATGTACCTCCTGCCCAATGGAAACTGGTCCCATGGTTACTGTAGCTGGGAAAGGTAGGACCACCAGTATGAGCTGTTAGCCATTTTCTTCCTCCTGGCTGTGGGAAGGATCACTGAGTGAATGGGCCTTGCTTATGACCGCAGTCACAATTTGGGGTCTGAAACGTGTTAAGAATGGGAGGAGTTTTCAGCAGACATCTGTGTAGTATGAAGGGGAAATGAAAGAGCTGGCTCTTTAAGGGAAGACAGAAGCAGAAAAGGAGAACCTCAAGATTCTTGGCAGATTTTCCACATCTGACCTTGACCAGGAGGCAGCATAGTAAGTGGGATGGGATAGATTCTCTGCTTGTAGTGCTGGGTTAGTGTGCCTCGTCTTCCTGACCCCTGGCTTCCGTGCCTATGAACTGGATTTCGGAACAGTACCTATGCTGTTATTACTGGGGCATCCCTCAACAAGACCTCAGTGCCGAGGGCATGCCAGTCTGGAGATAGTTTCAGGGAACAGCATCTGCTTTATTGGATGTGAACAACCATTTATATAGCAAAAACCAAGTGACTGTGATTGGTTAGCAAATTGCCTTGGATTGCACAGGGAGTGTTCCGACCATCAGGGTCTCTATGTGGAAAAAGCACATAAACGGAGACATCAGCAGGCCAGCTACCAGCTGCTCACACTGCTTCAGGTTTCTGATGAGCAGCACGGCGTACCATCCTTCTTAGTTAGAAGCCCAGTGTTCCAAGTAGGCTGACCAGCACCTCATGCCTGCATTTTCTCATGCACTCCTAATTCATGGAGTCATTCCAAGAATTATATGAGCGTAGAGTGCCTACAATTTAAGAGATTATAAATAAAATGTTTGTCTTTCCCTCCAAAAGTCAGTTGTTTTTCTATGCTGAAATTGTGGCGCTAGTTTTCTCTCCTTGGCAGGTGTTTGGCGTGGACCTGATTTCTTGCCAAGGGTTTCTTGCTGTCGTGGAGCACATGTCAGATACTGTGCCCCCCTAGAGACAATAAGCATCTAAAACTGAATGAAAATTCTGAAGTGACTAACAGTCTGAGCAGCTCTGTTTCCAAGCACTGCCTTAGCAAGTACAAAGAGATTTGTTTTATTTTTACCCCAGCCTGGTGGGGTCAGGCTTATTTCCAAAGTAATTAATGATGTTCGTGTCTTACTTGTGAGGCAGAGCAGTTCAACAGGATGACTGGGGATGCAATTTCATTTCTGAACGCAATGCCAGCAGCTGTGTTCTGCTGACAGAGAAGGAGGCCTGTGCCAGCAAGTCTGCAGCCCCACCACAAACAGTGCTGTGGTACCCACTGAGCTGCCTCAGGACAAAGGAGCAGGGCTTGCTTGTTTTTCTGGCGGCAAAGCCTGATGGAGTTGATTGTTTCAGCTAGCTGAATGGCATGCCAGGCAGACAGCCTTGCCCCCTCTGCTTCTTGGAATGTGTCCAAGGTTCCCCTAATTGAAACATTTCTCCTATCAAAAAGTTGAATGTGTTTGCCCTTAGATGAGTATACAGTCAATTGAAAAGCAGTTTTCAAAACAGTGTATACAAGTTGAACCAATGCATGTTTAAAAATAAAAGCAAGTTCCTCAGAGAAATCTTGTTAAAATCAGAATATAGCAGAAGGTATAAAATTGTAAATAACCAAGTCTAGTTTCTCCTTTGCTGTGTCTCCTAGCTTTTCAGTGAGTTCGCACTATTTTAGTGAAAGGTAAAGCTGTAAAAAGCCAAGCCTGGGAGTTTGATTGCCTTTGGAGCAGGCACTCCTGAAGTGAGCTCCCACTAGCCCTTGCCCCGCTCATCATCCAGGGCCGAGATGGAAAGCTTATTTTTGAATAATGAATTTGAAGACCTGGAGGATGTGGGAGGGGGACAGTGTAAAGCTACATCCGGAACTGTCCCACCATGATGCAGCCTGGCCAAATCGTTTAGTTTTGCTACAGTTTTAGTCTGTAAAAAGATTGTGTCTTCTTTCATCAGTATAGCTATAATTTAGCCTGAAGGTCAAGGAAGTGTGTTTGAAATGTTGTAAGCTATAGAAATATCTGGAATGACTGTTAATTACTGTAGTGATTTCTGTGCTTCTGCTAAAAGTAGAGCACTCCCCACCCCCACTCCCCACCCCCACTCCCCACCCCCACTCCCCACCCCCACTCCCCACTCCCCACCCCCACTCCCCACCCCCACTCCCCACCCCCACTCCCCACCCCCACTCCCCACCCCCACTCCCCACCCCCACTCCCCACTCCCCACCCCCACTCCCCACCCCCACTCCCCACCCCCCACCCCCACCCCCCACCCCCACTCCCCACCCCCACTCCCCACTCCCCACCCCCACTCCCCACCCCCACTCCCCACCCCCACTCCCCATTCCCACCCCCCACCCCCACTCCCCACCCCCACTCCCCACCCCCACTCCCCACCCCCACTCCCTACCCCCCACCCCCACCCCCCACCCCCACTCCCCACCCCCACTCCCCACCCCCACTCCCCATTCCCACCCCCCACCCCCACTCCCCACCCCCACTCCCCACCCCCACTCCCCATTCCCACCCCCCACCCCCACTCCCCACCCCCACTCCCCACCCCCACTCCCCACTCCCCACCCCCACTCCCCACCTCCACTCCCCACCCCCACTCCCCACTCCCCACCCCCACTCCCCACCTCCACTCTTCATCTCCACCCCCCACTCTCACTCCCAAGTCCTTTTCTTATGTCCCCGCACTCAGCATTGGGTGTATCGGCCACTTCTTGTTTCACTATTGCAGCTCAGCCTGGGGTAGTATATGTGACATATAGGCAAGATGCCCGACACTTGAGGTTTGTGTTGATTTGGGCACAAGCAGACTTGACAACTCTGAGATAAAACCCCAACTTGTGGAATGAACCAAGTAACGCCCTTACCAGAAGCTGTCCAGCAGTGAGAGGTGGGCATTGCTGCTTAAGATTTTGTGTCTATTGCTTGGATGTGTCATGTTACAAAACACCTAGGAATAGCAGATTTGGAAAGAAGAAATCACTGTGTTAGCTTTCTGACACGTTCGATATGAATACTGTCTAATGTGTCTTAAGCTTTCAAAAATGAGATTTCTCTACTTAAGAATCCTAAACATTGGTTTAAAAGATTTTTTAAAGGAATCCCAAAGCCTCTTCCTATACCTAACCAATTTAAGCTTGGGAAGTTCTTCCTTATGTCTGGCCCAAATCTTCTATGGTTTGAATCCATTTCATTTGTACAAATGGAAAACAGCTGCCCAGCCTTCCCAATGACAACCTTTATGTGCTCACAGACAGAGGTAAGGCCACACCCACCATTGTTCCTCTGAACTAAGTGATTGATGCCTTCACCCCATCCTCAAAGTTTCCACTTCCCACCCCTTTAGTCATCTTGATTCCCCTAAGCTTTCTCATAGCCTTCCTTACGTTCAGATTCCAAGCAGGACGTAATAATATTCCAAGGCTCACCATTAGCCAATGTCCCTTCCTTCCTCTCCAGCCTTCCCAGGCTGTCACGCATCCTAATCACTCATAGAGGAGCTAGGAAACAGTGTCAACACCCAGAAAGATGAGCCGTAGAACCACAGCGGATGGCGCCTAGTGTGTAGGCAGTTAGCGTGCCTGTCTAAGAAACCGTCCCAGGCATGCACCTCCTGCCTTCCGTTCTGGGTTCAGCTGATGATCCTGCAGAGCGGAGATCACTGTTTACTCCTAGACAGAGCTCTCCTGTACTTGTTTCCAGTTGTAAATCAGAGATGCAATGCCTGTGAAATCCCGTGCCCCGCCTCTGCTCCCTGTACTTCTTGCTATGACGCAGCTAGATGTGGGGTGAGGATGGGGCATTGTTTTCTGTGTCCGAGCTCCATGAGATCACGGAGGGGAGGGGTTCTTCAAAATGAGGACCACACACAGGGAGCAGTTTGTTTTCTAAGACCTGCTGCTTAGGAGAGATGCAGTGTGTGTATTGAAATTTCTGGCTAGCGCCATCCCTGATGCGCAGATCTGAGTGCCTTACAGGGTCATCTGTCTGCCCCGTCCATGTCCTTAAAAAATGAAATTCCTCAGTAGCATTTGGGACCTTCTTTGAGGTCATGACTGTCATAAAGTCTGACTAGAAAGTTCCACAGGTTTCTCATGCTGTAAGACAACTGACCTCAAACACTTGACAATTCTTTGTTTACTTATTGTATATACGGGAAGCAGGGGGCCTAGGCAAGTGCAGGCAAGAAGGCCAGAATGATAGTGTACTGTACCCCTAAGTTACTGTCTAGGTGTGTGTAGGGTCTATTTTAAATGTATGATGTAGAATTTACTAGTAAGTGGCACAAATCCTTACCATGTTTTTGCTTTATTCAGATATTAGGGCTCATTACACAATGCTTGGCCAGTAGTAATTATCCTAGGACATTGAGCCTAGGTAATTTTTATATCGCACCCAGTGTTCACAAGTGCCTGTGACATTGACATTGGGGTAACTGGTTACAGGGGCCATCCTGTATTAATGAAGAAGCAGGTCAGTGACATTTCACAGTAAGACATGGGCTTAGAAGTGCGAGCTGTGTGCCTGAGGATGGCCAGGTTCTAGAGGGCTGTGATCATGGGTTCTGCCCAGTCTTCTCTGGGAGTGAGGCAGACTGTTCGTGGTTCCATGCTGGTTGATCTCCAGAGAGCTTGTGTATGATTAAAAGGCATTGAGCAGGACAACTAATTTGGTTTTACCCCCTTACTGAGGTCAGGATCCCATGAGGTCTGTCAAGACTGCCTACTAACTTATATGAGAGGGCAGAAACTCAGAGTCTGGTGATTTATTCAGTGAGCTCAGATGTCTGTTTTCTTCCTTGCTAAAGTTGTGTCCTTTTCGTCCCTGAACGGCATTCCGAACCCATGCTGCAATGAGCCATTGAGTGGGCTGCTGCATATATAACCCCTGTTTTCCCTTTTACAGTCTAACAGGCAGCCGGCTAAATTAAACCTCCTCACCTGCCAGGTGAAACCCAACGCGGAGGACAAGAAGTCTTTTGACCTAATATCACGTGAGTCTTCTTTTTAAAACCAATTGGGCCCCTGTGGTTCCGCCATCTACATGTTTGGGTATTTAAGCACCAAAAATTTTCAAAATTGGGTCCCTCAGAGCTAACCCTCAGCTTAGTTAGGGAGACCCCTGGGAACCCTTTTGTTTGCTTGCTTCCTTGTTTGAGGCAGAATCTTACTTTGTCCTGTAAGTTAACCTCAAACTTTAGCAACCCCACCTCAGCTTGTCAAGCTGTAGGACCTGTAGGTTGCCCCACCTCTGGTCTCTGAGTTTGCACTGTGGAGGCTCAGCTGTGTCCTGTGTGACCGTGTTTAGAATGTGGGTAGATGACTAGGTGTGGTGGTGCAGGGTTAGGCAGATCTCATGAGTTGGAGGCCAGCCTGTTCTACCCAAGTTCCAAAGCATCAGTGGCTACATAGTAGACCCTGTCTCAGAAAAAGGGTAAGACTCTAGGCTTGTGCATTGAGCTGTCTCTAATGTCCCCTCAGACAAGTTCTCTAATTATATTACGATGTCACTCATTGCTCTGCAAAGATAAACATTTTGATGTAAAGGCCAGATACTTTTAAGTTGTTGGAGTTTCCAGCTTGCACCTGGTGATTAAGAAGTTGTGCTGTAGCTGGGCACACATCTTTAATCACAGCACTCGGGAGGCAGAGGCAGGCAGATCACCATGAGTTCAAGGCCAGCCTGGTCTAGTCCAGGACAGCCAAGGCTACACAGAGAAGCTCTGGGGGTGGGGGGAGTTGTGCTATTGATGCAGGGACACCACACGGCTGTTGCGGTGTCTCACTTGTCCATTACATCCTTGCAGACCAGGCTCTTCAAGGAAAAAATCAGCTCCCTTCTTCCATACAGTTGCTTTAAACTTGTTGAATTGGTGTCACCACAACCCCGCCCCCTTTTCACCACTGGGCACTTGGCTTTTCACCCTGATGAGGGAGCAAGACCAGCTAGCCACCAGCTCTCTACTAGTATCCCACGGTCCCTGTGTCCAGCAGTTGGTGGGAGGCACTGTTTTGCTAGCTTGCACTTACTGACTGAAGCTCAGGGGACTCCTTCTACCCTACCCTACAGGAGAGTGAGACTCAGAAGCAGGTGTATGGCTCAGTAGAGAGCACTTGCTGGCACATGCGCACTTCCATCCTTAGCACCTCAAAACTAAACAGGATAGCCCAGAGCCACTGTGTCTATTGTGAAATACTGCAACACCAACTCAAAGCCCAGCATGGCAGGCTGGGAGCCAAAAGACCTGTATAGAAGCACAGATATGCAGCCCTGGCCTTGAAGTTCTCTCATGAGATCCTCTGAGTCAGGCATGAGGATCTTCAGGTCAGGCCTAGTCTCCTGCAGCACCTCTGCAATTCAGAGTCCCTGGGACTTCTGGGATTACTCGGATCATTGATGATAATTGCTATATGACTTCATTGTTAATAGGCATTGCTTACTAAGTGTCTAAATCTGCCAGATGCAGTTTGTGAAGTATTGCTAATTCTCAGAGAAGGTCATACGTTTGCCCATTTTACAGAAGAAAAGGCTGGGTGAGTTGGGCCAGGTCACCCAGCACTAAGGAGGCCACTACTACACCTGTATGTGTCCTCTGAAGTGCACCTTGCTCTCTCTTTGAGTGGGAGTGCCTCACATAAGGACCTGTTCCGTGTCACTTGAGCTAAATATGTTACCTTGAAGCACTTGTGCAGTCCTGAGTTTTTTAAATGAACTTCCCTTATGGACATCCTGTCCACTGTATCAATGTTAGGCCTTCTCCAAAGGCAGCCCACGCATGGCCAAGAGTGCAGCTCCCCTGCTAAGCTGGAATCCCAGAGAGAACGGGAATGCTTTCTGGATAGAAAATACTGGCTTGTGCCAATTTGCCACCGAAGCTCCTCTGAGTCAGATAGGACCTGTCCCCTTCTTTATCTTTCAAAGAGGCATCTCAGCCAGCTGTGGTGGTGCACACCTGCAGCACACAAGTGAGGCTAAGTCAAGAAAGCTAGTTCAAGACCATCCTGTGGTACAAGTAGCAAGACCATCTCAAACAATAAACAAAACTGCCTACAGCATGCATGCGGTTTGTGATCCTTTAGTCCTTTGTGGTTAAGGAAGTTGCTGATATGTAATGGTGTAAAAAATAAACGGAGTTTGTGATTTTGCGGGGACTTTAAAACTGCACTATGCATGCTTGCAGGTACTCTCTGAGATGTTGTATTTTTGTGTTTTAGATAATAGGACATACCACTTTCAGGCAGAAGATGAGCAGGACTATGTGGCGTAAGTATTTTCAAATGATAGCGCAGTGGCTTGAAGTTATATTAACTATCCTGGTAGTTTGTCTTTCCTGCCTCTGGGCTTTCACACTTTGCCTGTCTCTCCATCTGCCCTGCTCACCTGGGATATTCAGCCCCAGCCTCGGTACCACGAGGATTGTTGCTCCCTCTTTTCTCTGCCTGTAGCTTCTTTGCGCAGCTCTGTGCTCCTCGGGTCCATGTCCATGCACAGCCCTTAGAGACCCTGAGCTCTTTGAGAACAGTGGTGAGCCTTGGTCATCCTGTGGCTATGCTACCTGCATTTAGGTGTCGTGGTTGGTGTTTGGTCATAACTGAGTCATTTGGGGTGTTTGTGGGTGCTGCCTGGATGCTTAGCTGTTCTTATGAGAGAAGCAGAAGAGACTGGCTTTGATGAAGGACACTGGCACTGACCCCTTCCTGCACATGGCACAGTCAAAGGGAAGCTGGTGCAGTGGGAAGAGCTAGGTTGGGTGTCACATACACCACTGGGCTGCCGTCTAAAGTCAGCCCCATTCCCTTTTTTCTCTGGCAGCCTGACTGGAGTTGAAACAGCAGTTTGTTGCATTCCCCGCTGTTTTCCATCGGTGTGAAAGCAGTCAAATAAGCCACCTTTGAGGTGCTTATATTTTTTTATTTCTCATGAGTAATTTATGAACTACCCAAAAACTTCATTGTCCCATCAATGACACAGCAACTGTTACCCCTTCCTTAACTCCATAGAGCCATGGAACTCTGTTCAGACCCATTCGCCTCATTTACCTCTTCCCTGGCACCCCTTTTTCTCTGGAGTGTACTACACTCTTCCAGACCTCAGAAGGGAAGCTGAAAGAGATATGGGCTGGAAGTAGGTCAAGTTCAGAGAAAGAACAGAGGAGCTAATGAAGGCCAAGAATTACGGAAGCAGTGAGACTACAGTATTAAACCAAACAGACCTGCTTTAAGGATGAGTCAGGCCACATGACATGGTGCTGGCTATCAGCTCAGGGACTGAGAAGAGACTGTGTATGGGGGGCACCCAGACTGGGAGCATGCACTTGGATTCTTACGGCACTGCTCAGAGATGGCTTTCTACAGAGAGCTAAGCCTGTCCTGAACCAAGGAAGCTAGTGAAGTGCTCTCTGCCTTCCCAGGAGGGAACCGATGGCTTGATGCTGCAGCATTGAGCTGGCAGGCTGGAGTGACTAGGAATGGGAAGGGAAGATGTCAGGAAAGCTGTCCCCTGAGCCATTTCCGACTCATAGAGGGCTGATGTGGATACCACCTCGTGCCGAGTGTACCTTGTACCTTGTTAAGGCTCAGCCTGAGCGAGTACACAGAGGTTCAGTGCCCGTGTCATAGTTCCAAGACTATGAAATATCACTCCGTGATCCTCAAAGCCCTACGTGGAAGTGATGTAGAAGCCACTTGACCTCTGTTCTCTTCTGTTTCAAACACAAGCCTTTCATATCTCAGAGCATGCAGACAGTTCATCTGGGCCTGTTAGGTGCAGGGTTCCTCCTGTGGGTGTGGCACTCCTAGTAAAAGGCTCCCTTCAGCCCATCCTGGTGTTAATTGGCTGTTGTACTTTGAATCTCCTTGGACTCTGGTAGGGGAAAAGGGCTTCATCTCTGCTCATTTACCTCCAGGTTTACATAGCAGCACTGACTTCCTTTCCCATGTGAAACTGTCCAGTGAAATTAAAGAAAGACTTCTCACTGGGCAGGAGGCAGGTGGCAGCAGGTGCACATCAGAAGTCTGGAGATCTGGGCCTAGTCTAAATGGCAGATGATCTGGCCAGATAAGTTTCTCATGCAGAAGCAGCGGGGTACGTAGGGAGTACATCTTATAATACTTTGGTTTTTCGAGACAGGGCTTCTACTCTATCTAGCTTTGGCTGGCCTGGACTCACTTTGTAGACCATGCTGGCCTTGAATTCACAGCGATCTGCCTGCCTCTGCCTCCCTGAGTGCTGGGATTATAGGTGTGCATCACTATGCCCAGCTTAACAAAACTTTTGAGAGTGAAAAATAAAATATATAACCTTACTGACACATGGAAGTTTGTTTTTTACCATAAAAAGTTTTTTAAAAAATCTTGCCATGGCTTGGGCTTGCAGCTCAGTGGCAGAGTGCTTGCCCAGTATCCACAGAGACCTGCGTTCAACCCCAGCATGGTATTAACCAGGCCTACTGCTGCATGCCTGTCACTCAGCACTTGGGAGGTGGCAGCAGGAGGGTCAGAAGTTCAAAGTCATCCTCGGCTACCCAGTGAGTTCGAGATCAGCTTGGAGTACGTGAAACCTTGTCCCAAAATCAATGAAACACATATTCACAATCACTAGATTCTTGGCTCTTTTGAAATGTAACCATTCCATTCTGTTCTTCCAGATTGGAATTAATTCTTTTGAGAATTAATTAATTGTCCTTAAATGCACATTTTCTGCTTAGCACGACACCTTATTTTAAAAATCATGAGCCCATGGGAAAGCCAGGAGCCCATGGCATAGTGGAGGGTGCTCTGAAAGTTTAGATAGTCTTGTAACCCAGTCCAAGGTAAGACTTTGGGTAAGTCACAAAAATTTTCTGACTTCCTGGCCTTTAGGTATTTCAGCCTCCAAGATAGAGGCTCTTGGAGGATTCTGTTTTTAAAACTATACAAATCAAATGCATTAGAGACTGTGGTCCACGCTAGGTATCCAAGTGTTAAAGTGCCTGAGAAGAGCAAAACCGAGCCTACACTTACTCACGTGAAATCTAGTACGGGTCCAGGAGCAAGTGCTGCCATCCACCCTGCTGAAACTAGCTTCTTGAACTGAACTAGAGAAGTGGTCAGGCTTACGAGCACACACTGCTCTTCCAGACAACTACAGTGCAATTTCCAGCACAGTGGTGGCTCAAAACCACCTGTAACTCCAGGTCCAGGGGATCTGACTCCCACTCTAGGGTACCTGCACACACATGTGTACACACACACACACACACACACACACACACACACACACACACACACTTAAAAATAATTTTAAAAAGTGTTTTTAAAGCACAATCTCTAGTTTCTATTTTGAGACAAACAGAACAAACACTAAGTAATTTAAAGTGTATTGGGTGCCCCACCCACTTCTAGACTTGCTTCTCAAGTGCTAGATTTTCTGTGTCATTATAGAAATAAAATGCTGAGGTTTTTCTAAACAAACTGAGCGTGAGCACCACCTAGAGTCAAGTGTGTGACTTGCAGATGCATCACCCAGCACCGCTGTTAGGCTTTTAAATCTCTTGCTGCTGCATTTACTCCATAGGATTTCCTGCTTTGCTCCATGTTCTGTCACCCTGTATTTCATCCAAACAATGGACTCAGGCCTGAACCTGTGTATTATTAACTAAGAGCAAATAGTAGCAGTCAGTGTACTCAGTGTAAAAAAGTAATGATATGTCGGTGGTTTTGTGTGGTCATTTGGGGCTTTATCTCTCATTATGAAAATAATACAAGCTTATTTTATCTTTGGTAAATTACATGTACCACTCCTGAATCAGTTTTTCCCTAATGGAAAAAGATCACTCAAAAGAAAAGCACATTTTAGCCAGGTGTGGTAGCGCACGCCTTTTATCCCAGCACTCAGGAGGCAGAGGCAGGAGGATTGCTGTGAATTCGAGGCCAGCCTGGTCTACAAACTGAGTCCAGGACAGCCAAGGCTACACAGAGAGACCCTGTCTTGAAAACAACAAAAATAAATAAATAAATAAAATATTTTTTAAAAAAGAAAAAAGAAAACCACATTTTGGTTAAAAATCCTTTTAAACTTTTTCCAGAAAACAAAACTGCATAATTGATGCATATATGTAAATTTGATATTATATCATTTAAAAAGTTTTCACCTCTATTTCACAAGACATATCTTGAATGTTTCTCCTATGCCATCAAAAAAAGCTTTTTGATGGAGCCAGCTATATGGCTCAGTGGTAAAGGGACCTGCCACCAAGGCTGACAGCCTGAGTTCCATTTCTAGGCCTACCTACATGGTGAAAGAAAAGAACTGACTTATACAAGTTGTCCTCTTGACTTGCTCCGTACACATGCCATAGCGTGCAGGAGCACACACATAAAAACACACAAAATAAGTAAATAAATAAATATGTGGTGTCCTGAAAAGCATTTGAAAGGGTACATTTTATGCTTGCTGGGCTTTTTGGTTTTACACATAGCTTGGTAACAAAGGATTTGTTCGGTGCATATAGTGTCTCATAGTCACGGCTGCTGCTGCTGTGTCACTTTCCCCATCTCTGACAAATTACCAGCAGAAGCAATGTAGAGATTTACTTTACTCCCTGGGTCAGAGGCAGAGTCCGTCACAGCAGAAAAGGCATGATGTTCAGCAAGGCTGTCTGTGGTACTGGGAGCTAGTTACACCATGCAGATCTGGAAGCGGGGTAGGGGAGAGAGAGAGAGACAGAGCAGGTACCACCTTCAAGTCCCAACCCCAGTGACCGACTTGTGGTAGCAGGTCTGGTGTCCCAAACCTCTCCCCACCTCCCACAAGAGCAGCACTATCTAGGAACAAGCACACAAATGTGAGCTTGTGGAGGGTTTTCAGATTTCAAATTATGTGTCTTGCTTCTTGCTTACTACGCTCCTATCATAAGCACAAACTTTATGGCTGCTCTTAGTGTACCACTTGGTTTCACTGTTAAATGTCCTTGCAGCCATAGGCTGCCAGACAGCAGATGCCTTCTACTGACTGCATTCCACCCTCACCACTTCCTGTCGTCCTTGTACCGCGTGTGCCCTGTGGGAATCCTCTTCCTTCGAGCATCCCCTCCTTCTGCCCACACAGGAGTGGAAGCGCCTGTGTATCCACACGGTCCTCAGTTGCAGTGCCCTGGCATCCACTCCCACCATCTCTGTGTGTGTTGTCTACTCCACTCACCTCTCACCTGTTCTGTTTCTTTCCATTATTTTATTTTATTTGCATTATTTCATTTGTGTTTACTTTTTTGTCCTCTAATGATTGAACCCAGGACCTCACCTATGTTCAAACAACCCTAACCATCTCTTATCTTCGAGTTTAGCTTTTCATTTCTCCTCACTTCACTGCCACTGCCATTATCTGCCGAGTTGCCAGGATGGGGAGGGGGCAGGATTTTGAAAGTTCCTACCAAAGGTCTGTTTCCAATGGAGGAAGACAGCAGTCTCCATGCCCTTGTGAAAGCTACCTTCCTCTGGTATCTTGACCACAGGTGGATATCAGTACTGACGAATAGCAAAGAAGAGGCCCTAACCATGGCCTTCCGTGGTGAACAGAGCACAGGGGAGAACAGCCTGGAGGATCTGACCAAAGCCATCATCGAGGATGTACAGCGGCTGCCTGGGAATGACGTCTGCTGTGACTGTGGCTCATCAGGTATTTGTCCTGTGCACTCTGGCTTGTTGATTGAGCATCCTCCCTCCCTCCCTCCCTCCCTCCCTCCCTCCCTCCCTCCCTCCCTCCCCCCCTCTCTCTGTGCGGCCTGTGGTGAGGTGGTTGCTTGAATTCCTTACCGTTTAGGGGCTGACTTAGATGCTCACAGCATGGGTTCCAAACATGAAGATTCTCCCCGCTGGGCTGCTCTTCCCTACCTGGGGATCCCCAACCTGTTCTCCAAGATGGTCACCTGACACAGTGTTCCTCTCCCTGAGTATGCACCATGATCACTAAGGGGATGAGGACAGAACATGGTGCTCACGTTGTTCAGTCCAAGCCTGCCACTCGAAGCCAGAGCAGTCTTAATTGGAGTTCCTTATTGGCCTTATCTCCTAGGATGAGGAAAATCCTCCTGCTGTAGGCATTTAATAAAATAATGTATGAAATACAGACTTCCCTCCTTGCCTGCCCTGCCTTTCCTGATCTCTGTACCAGGGAGGCATCCGCACCCCTCAGGCTCCGTTTTCAGATAACTGGCCATTGGCGAGGGAGATGCTAGGTGTTTTGCTTTTTTCTACCATGCTGTCCTCACAGCGTATGTGCCCATAAAGTACCAGTGCCTTCCTCTTACAGATGAGGATGGAAGTGATTTGCTTAGGGTTGAAATGCAAACCTGGTGCTTCTGCTTCTGCGGATTGAATGGGGATGATGAGTCAGAGCTGCACGTATCCTGAACGTTGACTCTGGCTGTAGAATTGAGCATTTCATAGGCCTTCAGCTCCTGTGACTGGGGCAAGAAGAGACCCTGGCATGAGGCCTGAGACTGTTCTGTAGGATTGAAGTAAATGTTTACAAAGACAGGGGCTTGACTTTGATTTTTAACTCAGCATTGAAAGGATACCCAAAGCCCCTGAACTAAAGCCCCAGCATCCATTCCTAACCCTTACCAAGACTGACTGTACGTGGGTCTCCTCTGGAGCCGGCACTCTGAATGACTTGTTTCATCAACTCTTTTCCACAGAACCCACATGGCTTTCAACAAACTTGGGTATTTTGACCTGTATAGAATGTTCCGGAATCCATAGGGAAATGGGGGTTCATATTTCTCGCATTCAGTCTTTGGAACTAGACAAATTAGGAACTTCCGAGCTCTTGGTAAGTCCTGCCCTCTGCTTGAGAAGAAAAGTTTGTAGTCTCAGATGTACTTAACATATTACTCATAGAGGTATGCATGTTTCTAACGGTTACAAATATACTTAGACTTCAGCCTTTGTGATATGTAATGCTTACTGCTTATCTCTGTTCCCTTTTTAAGGAAAAAGAGTGGTCTCTCCTGGACCTGGCTTGTCCCTTTGGGAAGTGGCGTCTTCCAAGCTGCTTTTCTCATTGGGGATTAGTTTTCATGCAATTCACTACAATGGCAATTAAAGCATGCAAATTACCTAGTGCTTTATATTATTAAAACAAATAACTGAAAAGCTTTTCCCACTTTAGTCTTTGCTACTTACATATTTGTAAAAGTAATATGGCCTATTAGCTAAAACCAAAACACAAAGCCAGTTACTCTTTAGTCTAGCTTACATAGTTACTAAGGGGATAAAGTGCTTTACAATTTTTAAAATATAAAAGATACGAATACTTAAATGTGTTTTTCTTTTTATCTTTCCCATCAAATTTGAAATCTTTGTAGAGTTCCTCTGGTCCTTGTGATACACTGAAAACAGTAGTAAAAGGCCCAGTTGGCTTCCCCCATAATGCCTACAGCCATGGTTCCTTATCTTGAATAATTTTACCCTTGTGCACTGGGAATGAAACTTGTTGGACTGAAACTGAACTCAGATGAAGGGGTCTCTCTTGAGGAGGATATGAATGAACTGCTGCTAAGGAGAACAGTAGGCACAGCTCAGGACCAGCCTTGTCTCACTCGGCTGCGGCTCCTGCCATGTGCGCATTCCTGGGTGATGTCCGTCTCCTGCTGTATGAGCCTGTTGATTAGGAAGTGTGGAATTGTGCTTCCTGGTTCACTTTGGGTTACAGAGAAAAAGCTCAGACATAAAGAGCCCTGGAGCACATTCTCCTTAATACAGAAATGGTGTCGTGGCAGCTCCTTTACTTACACACCTGAAATCCAGGCTTGATGCCAGAAATGAGAAAGTCTAAATACTAAATACTTACTGTACAATAAACACAAGACTTTCCTACCCAAAGACCTGTTTGCATTTCTTGAGCTTTGCATAAATTGCAGAGTTATGCATTTGACAAAAGGCACTTCTGAAGGACACAAAGATTTTCTTGAAACATTACTAAGTTCCAAAGCAAATGTTTTGTGGGTGCTTTCTGTACCAAAGAAGGGAACAATTCTACTTTTCTTTTCTGCCCACCAGAAGTAACTCGATTGAATATAAAAAGCATGTATACTAGTGCTCGCAAAGTTATTGTTCGTGACTTTAGGCTCCCATGTGGAGGTCTGTCTGACCTCAGGAACTGTATGTGTTGGGGGTGGCATTCGGGTCCTTATCTCTTCAAGCATTTACCACATCATATCTGTAGACGTTGTTAGTAGCCTTGACATAACCTGACCCCACTAGATTCTGGACACCTGTGAGAAACAAGCACTGTTACCAGTTCCAGCTCGAACTCAGAGCTCAGTGCCTGGCGTCTGACAGGTGCTCAGGAAATTTCTGATAAAGGGACAGTTTGTATACTCAGAGTCAGATGAAGGAAAATACATATACAAAAATCTTGAAAGGAAATAATAGGGGTCTATTAACCAGTGATAGTTTACTATGTTCTGTTTGTTTATATTACAGCTGGCCAAGAATGTAGGAAACAATAGTTTTAATGATATTATGGAAGCAAATTTACCCAGCCCTTCACCAAAGCCCACCCCTTCAAGTGATATGTAAGTATTTTGAATAAATAAATGTTTCTCCATTCCATCTTCCTCCCCTCCCCCACTCAAAAAAAAAAGGCAGCTAGTGGTTACAATATTTTCCCTCACAATCAAGAAAAGGCTAGAAAGATGTTTTGAAGCATGTGTCTGGAATAGGCAAGTTTCTTCTCAGCTTCACCCTCCCTGGGAGTTGCTGCAGAGTGCCAGCTCTGTGGAGCAGATCTTGGGGACAGTCATGTCTGGTCATGCTGTGCTATGTAATAGACACGCCAAGCAGAACTCCTTTTTTTTTTTTTTTTTTTAAGTTGGAAAATAACTTCATTTGTTCTGAGGATCAGGCCAGAGTCCTCTCAGAACTTCTGAAACTGCTTCTTGGTGCCAGCAGTCTTGCTGACCTTGAGCACATTGAATCAGTCTTGCTCAGGAGCCAGCACTCTCCCATGGTGACAGTGTCGCCCATCGGTACATCCCTGAAACGGGACAGGTGCACAGACATGTTCTTGTGGCGCTTCTCAAAGCGATTGTCCTTCTGGATGTAATGGAGATAGTCCTGGCTGATGACATCTTTGTCACAACATCTGCATCTTCATCTTTGACACACCACCAGACAGGGTCTAACCTCAGATGGAGATGTTACCAGTGAAGGGGCATTTCTTGTCTATGTAGATGCCCTCAGTGGCCTCCTTGGGCATCTTCAAGCCTAGACCAATATTTTTGTAACACTGAGGGAGTTTTCCCAGTAAAACATGCTGTTTTGAAAGATTGTAGGCTGCTTTTGGTAAGCACACTCCATCTGAATGCCTGCCATCTTACCAGCAGCCTGAGAAAAAGAGAGCTAGGCCAACTCCCTGGCTTCCTTAGTCACTACGAGAGGTCTGAGGAGAACTCTTTCAGATTGTCCAAGATAGAGATGCTAAACAACCCACTCAGCAAAGTCTGGGAAAGTTGACATTCTGTCTAATGTGTTTTCAGTGGGAGTATTAAAAAAGACAGTATTTTTTTAATGGATTTCCTTACCAGAATTATAAATCTATTAACCTGGACTGTGCTCTTCCACTTCTAGAAACTAGTACTATTTTGTGATAGGAAAATAAATAAATACACACACACACACACACACACACACACACACACACACACACTGGGAAAAGGGGAATCTTATGTCTCTATCAGATGACGAAGCAGGCAGATATGAAAAAGCTAAGTCCCATGTTCTGGGTTAAGTGGTTTCCAAGATTGTAAATTTTGAAAAGAACAGCACAGTGGAAAGCAGATTGTCTTCTGGGAAAGGATGAAATGGGTAATGGGTAAAAAGACCCTCTGGACCTAGACCCACAGTCACACTCAGAAATTTGGCTTAATTTTGTGATTAAATCCTTCTCATTACTCCACTACGTACTCAGAAACCAAATACATTTGCATACGTAGTTCTGCGTACATGTCTCATTAAGTAAGGTTACAGTCCTTAGTCAGCTGGCACCACTGCTGTGAACCAGGGTGGTAATGCAGAAGCTAGGCAGCAGCAGTAGTTTGAGCAGACCCCCCTGGCGCCCGATCCACCCATCACAGTGTTCTTTTGTTGAATCTGCACATGCTTACAGTTTACTCACTCTATGCTGAGGAAACAGCAAAGCAAACTGTCATTGTCAACCTCACCCGTGATTCCTCGGATCTAGCAGAGAAGGCAGACACTGCCCAAGATGTCCAACGGGTGGTTATAGAATCATGGCTGAGAAAAGTGTGGCATGGCAGTTCGGTTCTGAGCACCTACACCAGGAAGCTAATAGCTGCCTATAACTCCATTTCCAAGACATCTAACACCCCTTCTGTCCTCCTCAGGAGCCTGCAGGCAAGCACGGGATGCACACAAACTTAGACAGGCCTACACGTAAATTAAAAATCAATATATAAATATCTGTTGTGCCTGTTAGGAGATGTCTCCATTTTCAAGTGATAAAAACCTGAAGCTCATAAAGTTTCAATACTTGGCCTGGTATCCCATAACTGGTATGAAGTAGAAGGTTACATTTGATCCAAAACTTCATTTATTTTTGCTGATTAGCTTGTATAAGTGGGAAACTCAAGGGTTGGACAGAAGGTTTCTGAGCTGTCAGATGGTGTCACCTGACCCCAGTTCTCTTTCCATGGCTCTCATCTGGTTTCCTCTGAGCTGACTTCCATTTCAGTCTTCGTCTGCTGATGACAGAGTGACGAATGGGCCACTGAGGCTCTGTTCTCAGCCTTGGGGCTGGGAGGTAGGCCCAGTCTCCCAGGACCACTTGAGTTTCCATGGTGAGGGTGATTAGACACACAAAGGATGGATAACACAGAGCCACTCAGACTTTAGGCCTGGTGTTCCCAGCTCTGCTCCTAAAGCAGCCTCGGCAGGGAAGGCAGCTCACCCTCTTGCCTCGGTGGTAGATTTAATGGCAACCTTTCTAAGCTTCAGGACACAGGGGAAGAGGATGTGCTCAGTCCTGATGCAACTTGATGAACTGGGGTGGATTAGAAGTGGGGCTCCCCCTTTCTGAGGAATGGGGGATGGGAGGGGGACAAGGAGTGACGATGGGACTGGGAGATGAGGAGGGATGGGACTATGGCTAGGATGTAAAGTGAATAAAAATTAATAATAATAATAAAGCACATTGAATTAAGGAAAAGGAGAGAAGAAATCTTTCTCAGCTGTTAAAAAGCAGAAACACTCTGATCATTTTGTTTGTTTCAGGACTGTACGAAAAGAGTACATCACTGCAAAGTATGTTGACCACCGGTTCTCCAGGAAGACCTGTGCCTCTTCCTCAGCAAAGCTGAATGAATTGCTTGAGGCCATCAAGTCCAGGGACTTACTTGCACTAATCCAAGTCTATGCAGAGGGGGTGGAGTTAATGGAGCCATTGTTGGAGCCTGGGCAGGTAAGGCTTCACATAAACCCAATTAAAGAGTAAAAAGTAAGCGTGGTGCAGGCATACTTCTGCAATCGTAGCACTTGGAGTAAAGTGGCAGAGGGACTGGAACTGGTTTAAGGAGTTAAACCCTCCTGGTTTAACGAGATGCGTGTACTCTAGCTGAGCATGTCCAAGAGACGCGGAGAGTCCACATGCTCTTGATAATTGCTTGGGGCTGCTTGGCCGGGAAGCTGCCAGAGGCATGACCGCTGCATTCATGTCCACCCTCCCTCCTCAGGAGCTCGGGGAGACAGCCCTTCATGTTGCCGTCAGGACCGCAGACCACACGTCTCTCCACCTGGTTGATTTCCTTGTTCAGAACTGGTATGGCTTTTGTTTTCTCATCCGAATGAACCGAGTCTGATTTACTAGCACAAACCAGCCGAGTCCTCTGTGGTTAGCTAGTTAAAAGACTGTGCAGAGGCCCTTGAGAGCTCAGTTGCAGGGCTTTCTCTCTGCTACTGTGGTTAAAGCAACCATAGAAGACCATCTGCAGATGAGTTAGTGAAGCTGTGTTAGTAAATCTTCACTCGCATAAACAGGGCATCAGCCACCTGTGGCCAACCCGTGGCCATAACCAACAGAAAGTGCTGAGCGGCTCAGGTCAGTCAGACTAGGGTTTTCATTGTCATAGGTTTGATGTAAAGCAGCAGTACCTAGTTTGTGTGAAGGACATGATGGGAGAGTACAGTGCAGAACGGTGGAGGTTCGTCTCGGCCCGGCCCTTCCTGAGCCCTTACTGTAAGCAGCAGACTTAGAGAAGAGCTGAGCCTGTGCAGAGAGCAGGGATCAAATAGGGAAGTTAAGCTCATTGGAAAAATGGTGCATGGGCACAGCCAAACTGGGTAAAGGTATAGCCTTTCCTCTGAGAGCTCCTTAAGACATATGTGCCTCACAGATGAGAGAGGATGACCTACGGTCACACAGTTTTCTGTTGCTGACTAGCTTACTTTTGTAACAATGCTTCACTCTTTCAGTGGGAACCTGGATAAGCAAACATCTGTGGGGAATACGGTTCTGCACTATTGCAGCATGTACGGCAAGCCAGAGTGTCTGAAGCTGCTGCTTAGGAGCAAGCCCACCGTGGACATTGGTGAGTGTGGTGGTTCTCAGACATTCCGCAGGACTGATACAGGCATTGTATTTTATTGTTGTTCCTGCTTCTTGAGGTGGTATCCTAGATAATTATCCAATTTATTCTTCCACTGTTTCAGTTAACCAAAATGGAGAAACTGCCTTGGATATAGCCAAAAGACTAAAAGCTACCCAATGTGAAGATCTGGTAAGCAAAGTTAGGATGGGGGGCAGGGGGGCGGGATTTGTTAGACATCAGTGATCTTTAAATGTTATTCTGAGAAGCAGAGGCTGGAATTGAGGAAAGAAGACGCAAGTTGATTTTGTTTCTAAACATTAGCTAAAGAAATAAAGGTAAGTACTGAGGTATGTTTGAAAGAGTGTTGAAGCCACCGGTTTGCTTTCTGAGGGCAGTTGTCACCCTGGAGATGAAGGGCCTCTGTAGGACTGAGGATTAGCACCATGCTTTGCATTTGCCAGGGTATCAGGCTGCCTTGCAGCTTATGGGAAGGAATTGTGTAGGAAATCACTTGGAAAATTTGGACAAGTAGACTCCAGTGTATAGATTTCTGCATGTGAAGCACTATCCCTGCTGCTTCCCAGCCTTCTGTGCACACTCATCGTTCTGTGCACACCCCATCTTTCCTACCTAATATCCTGGACCTTCACACAAGCATGATTGTCTTAACCATAGTGTACAGTGTCTGCTCTCAGTTGCTGACAGCACAATATACAGACTGCGCAAGTTGTTAAAAAAAAATTTTTTTTTTGACTCATGGTTCAAGGTAGAGGGGCTGCATCTGTGGTAGCCTTTTTCCTCTCACAATTTGTCCCATTATGAGAGACACGGGAGCACCTCCATTTCCTGATCTTTGTCCCTCTTCTAAAGCTGCCAATACACAGCCATTACGGCTCCTTCCTGGTAGCCTTATCTCATCCTCATCACCTCCCGAAGGCCCTGCCTCTCGGTACTGTTCCTAAGTGTCCACCTTTGTAAGACCTCGTGATGAGGGCTAAGTTTTCACTTAGAGACTGGGGAGAGTGGGGCATGCCTGTGATCCAGGCACTTAAGAGGCTTAAGCAGAAGGTTCACAAGTCTAAAGCAAACCTGAGCTATATAGGGAGGCATTGCAATAAGAAAAATAACTATGCATTTCAGAGGCTACAAGCCCTTGCACATGGAAAAGAGAGAGAGTAGAAAAAGAAATTTCATTCCACCAGGTTTGAGTTTCTCCACAATGGCAGATTCCAGGCCTGGCAGTTGTGCTTTTTAATGCCCAGGACTTGTGCTACCATCACTGGCTGTATTTTATGTTCTTGTTATCCCTTAATATTTATTTATTTTTAATTTTATATATGAGTGTTTTGCCTACACATATACCTGTGCACCAGTTGTGTGCCTGGTGCCGTAGAGACCAGAAGAGAGTGTTGGATCCCCTGGAACCAGAGTTACAGATGATTGTGAGCCACCATGTGGGTACTAAGAACCAAACCCAGGTCATCTGCAAGCACAGCAAGAGCCATTTCTGCAGCTCCTGTACTTTCTACCCTTGGAGTCTTTTGAGACCGTTGTCTCTGCCCACACTTCATGGACAAGAAAAGGAGAACCACAGATTGCCTTGAATTTCAGCCCTTCCTCTCAAACCTGGTGCTTCTTGATTCTGTTTTCTAACCCATAACCTGAAGTTATGAGGATCTTTTCAGTAGGGAAACTTCTACTTTTGAGGAAAATCATGCAGTCAGACTCACAAAGGTTCTACAGTGTGTGTAGGTTTCCACAGTCCCTGAGCTGGTCCTGCAGCCCCCAGCTTGCCTAGTTCCAGCTGTGTCCACTGATCCTTTGGGGATGAGGGAGGCGGGGACCTTGCTCAGTGCTTGTGTCGTGGTGCAGTATTCAAGCATTTCCATTAAGTGGTGTGCACTTGCTGTTCCTTCTAGCTTTCCCAGGCTAAATCTGGAAAGTTCAACCCTCACGTCCATGTAGAGTATGAGTGGAATCTTCGGCAGGACGAGATGGATGAAAGTGATGACGATCTGGATGACAAAGTGAGTACCAAGGATGCTCCAGAGTTTCTGAGCCACTTTCCATCACATGCACTGATTTGGGCCTTATTACCTGATGAAGCAATTTGATCCCTGTTGGGTACCACATAACAGCTGGACAGTTAGAACCAATGGGAAAGATAGAGAAAGAGACAATCATTTGAAGGAAGTGGCCCATGCATATGGGGGCTAGACAGCAAGCAGGCTGCAAGTCCAGCAGCAGGTGATATGGCAGAGTTGAAGCTGAAGGGGGTCTGAAAGACAAACTCCTTGCTCTTTGGGGACCCGTGGTCACTGTTTCTTAAGCTCTTCAGGTGACTTGGGTGAGGCCCACAGACATTTTGGAGAGTAGTCCAAATCCTACTGATTTAAGTTGCAGTCACCTTAAAAATGACAGCTATATCTACACTGATGTTTAACTGCAACACCATAGCCTGGTCAAGCTGTAGAACTAACCATATAAACAACTAATTAATAAATACTCATAATTGTCACTTAAGGATTTATATGTGGTGCAAGTTGTGCTAAATATTTTTTTGTCATCTCAGATTGTCTTTTTCTGAAACTCACAGAGATATGGTTATTGTTCCCAGAGAAAATGTAAATACAAAGAGGACTTGGCATCTTTTCTGAAGCCTTGTAGCTGACAGAGACCACCTCTAGGATTAAGCCCAGGCCCCTTGACTCTCAGAGGTGGTGTTTACCTGCCTTTGAAAGCTCAGCCAAAAAAAAAAAAAAGAAAGAAAGAAAGAAAGAAAGTTCAGCCATGTTTATCTTCAGGTGTGTGCCAGACATTTCTTGTGTACCAGGCAGGACATGAGGAATGTTCAGAAATGCCACTCTCCATTTCAAGAGGAGAGACATGACCATTCAGATGGCAGTGTGACTGCCTGTAGTCAAGGTTTGGGGGAACTCCTCAGACCTAGCTCCTCAACCCTGGTAAGCCCTGACCATCTCATCAAGGAAGTAGCAGCAGAGATGGGGATCTGAGAGTAGGTGGGTGTTGGCCAGAGAAAAGTAGAGAAGAGTAGATCAGATCAGCTCTGTGAGTGGGAAGCATCCCCAGGAGGAAGGGGAGGAGGCACCCTGCAGAGTCAGGTCCAACTTTAATTTTTACCCAGTCAGAAGCCAGGAAAGGCTTATTAGGAGGGCCGAGTTCCCAGCGAGCCCTCTCTAGTGTACACAGTGAAGTGAGGGGGAGCGAAGACTCAGGGCCCTTCTGCCGCAGGGAGAGCAGTGGTCACCTTGCTAGGAACAAAGCAGTAGAAGGTCCATCGGAGGTTTCCATGCAGTACATGGGGTGCAGGTGATGTGTAATTGCCACAGTCACAGTTGGATGGTGTTAGTGCCATGGTGAGTGAAACACCACGTGGGCAACTGGAAATGGTTGGCAACCAAAGAATGGGGGTGGGATTTAGAGCTCCAAGCCATCAGCATGTGGATAGCATCTCAAAGCCCAGTATGGAAGAGGGGTGAGAGAAAGTGAAAGGAACTCACTCCATGTACAAATCATAGGTTAACAGGCATGTAGTTCAAATGAGGCAGACATGCCCTTTGCAGGGAGGTGTTTTGTTGAATAATGACTAAATGTAACTGTGCCCTTACTGTCACTTTTGAATGCCCTACTGATCCCTAACTGTCGCTCATTGGTGGGACTGTTAGCGATGAGGATGTAGGAGGTGTAAAGCCTTCCCTTCACGGTATCCCTGTGAAGCTGTGTTGACGGCTGACCACACACTACACAGAGAGCCACAGGAACCAGGTGACCGGAACCCACTATGCAGGGGTCTTCTGGACACCTCAGGGACAGCCCTTGAATCTCATCTCATCTGTTGTTTCCTGTACCAGCCAAGCCCCATCAAAAAGGAGCGCTCACCCCGACCCCAGAGCTTCTGCCACTCCTCCAGCATCTCGCCACAGGACAAGCTGGCATTGCCAGGGTTCAGCACTCCACGGGACAAGCAGCGGCTCTCCTATGGAGCCTTCACCAACCAGATCTTCGTCTCTACGAGCACAGACTTGCCCACATCACCCACCACTGAGGCTCCCCCTTTGCCACCTAGGAATGCCGGGAAAGGTACAGGTTTGACAAGTGCTTGTGGATTTGACCTTGTGGCTGTTAGCCTGCCACTTAAGTAGCAGCATATGGAGCATGTCAGGGGCAGCTCAAAATTGGGAGGACTGTGTTGTTTCTCAGGCACCAGAATGGAAAAGGCAGTATCTTGTTATAGGTGTGTTATCTTGCATTAGTCTCCTGTGAATTACATGGTGTGTGTGTGTCTCCATCCTACAGCAAAGGAAACTAAGAGCAAAAAAAGATAAGTGACTTTCCAGTGTCACACAGCCAATATGTAGTTAAGACTCAGCCTGAGAGCCATCTGGCTCTAGTATCCGTGCTCTCTGTGGCAGGCGTATAGTCTTACACTACTTTTCTCCATACTGAGAAGCCTCTGTGTAAACATGTGACTCTGGACTAAAGAGTCAGTTGGTAGACAGTTGGTAGAAAGTACGTCTTTCAAACATGAGGCCCTGGGTTGATCCTCAGCACCACGTAACGCTGCATGTCGTGACTGCAGAATTGCCATTCCTCTATAACCCAGCCTTTATGCTTCTTAGTCTAGTCACTTGTATTCTTTTTTTTTTTCTTTTTTTTTTTTAGTTTTTAATTTTTAGTTATTTATTTTTATTTTATGTGCATTGGTGGTTTGCCTGCATGTACAGCTTTGTAAGGGTTTCAGATTCTGGAGTTACAGATAATTGTCAGCTACCATGTGGGTACTGGGATTTGAACTCAAGTCCTCAGAAAGAGCATTCAGTGCCCTTAACCACTGAGCCATCTCACCAGATCCTTTAAATGACTACAATATTCATTTCCCTTTCCTTTTATCTCTTTACATCAATTACTTCCCTCTCAAAAGTATGAAATAAAACACCTGCCATACTCTATTAGTCTCCCTTATAGTGTTTCTATCACTTGGGGACCTTCCTCCTCTTACAAGACTCCTGCGCAAATGAATTACTATTGCTGATTGATTTAAGAAACAACAGTACTACCATAACAGCATCCATAGTTATAATGCCCTACTTAGTTGGCTGGTACAGGAAACAATTAACAATTACTGTCCTCGTGGCAAGTATGAGGACAACCTGGATTTCAAGAGACCCAGACTCCAAAGTGGGGTGGGGGATTGTCACAGTAGTAGGTAGTAATTGTGAAGCACTCGCCTCATAAGAAGCCACACACCAAACTTTTCTTACCCCAAAGGCTCCAAATGAGGTAGGTAATACGGGTTCTCATGTACCTGGGCTCTAAAGCCAGATCCTGTATGAACAAAACCCACAGTCCTATACTCATAGATGCGGTGAGGCTTGCCTAGGCTATCCTTACTTGTATGATGTCAGATACCTTCGCCAGGCCAGCATCAAACCGACAGAGATGGTTGCTGTTCCATCACCACAATAGCCTTTTGTCCTCTCTCCTGAGTATGCCCCGCTCGGGAGGTCAGTGTAGAATGATAAGCTGAGGCACAGAAATGCTAGCGCTACAGCTGAGATGTGCTGAGCACTGGGGCTGCCAGAGAATCCAAATGTGGGACTCTCCCAGTGCCCTCAGCCCAAATTAGCACAGGTTTGCAGCATCACCACTTGGTATACAATGACAGGCCTATGTGAATCACACTGCTGCTATTTTCTGGCAAATGTGAGCTTTATTCAAAACTGTTTTTTCACAGCGTAGTCTCCATTGAAATCATGTTATAAATGGGAGCTGTGTTCTTAGAGAGACCCCAAATGGCCCTGTGGATCATAAAATAATAAGGAACGTTACAATAAGGCTTTGGCATGAGCAGTTCTCATCAAAGACAACAAGCGGCCTTAACAGCAATAGCTGGTGTAAGCTCAGTGTTTCTTCTCATTCCACAGTCTTCTTAAAGACACTTTTAAAGATCACTGACATAGCAGCCTATAGATCCATACCCTGTAAGCCCTGTGCTGTTGTGCCCTCTTCAAAACCATGCTCCCCAGCAACTCATGCTTCTAACAAGAGGACAGGGAGGAGCGTGCAGACCTGATAAAGCAATGGAAGGACGGATCTGAAGGATTTCATGTACCCTGGTTATACAGTGACCCATCTTGACGGGCAAAGCCTGCACCTGTTCGGGGAGCTTTCACTGACACCAGAACCCAAGGACTAGTATACCCACACCCACCCCTGCAACCTCCTTGTGTAATATTATCTCACAGGGACGTAGAAAACCATGAAGTACACCTCCTGGCTTAGTGCCAGGCATCACTTGCCGTCACTGAATAAATTCTAGCTAGCTCTTACCAAAGACCCAGGAAACAAAGACTACATTTATTTACTGGTTCAGCTGTTGAAACAGGGGCTTAGAGATTTGGCTGTAGCAACCATAGTTAACTAAAGATAGACCATCTATCCCTCCCCCTTACAAATAAAGTCCACGCTTGAAAACATGCTTGGATTTGCTCTGCTGACTAACTTACAGACTAGAGCATTGGACTGTCTGCTGCTGGCACAAATAGGCAGTCTCTAATGACAGTGACCAGGCGCTGAACCATAGCTGTCCTTGGCCAGCTGGGCTCACATGCCCTTACATGTGGAAAACTTGCAGTGTTGAAATGATTCTTAGAGGCCACTGTTAAAAAGTCAGCTGACACCTTGTGTGGAGATACTTGTATTTTGTGGTCCCTGTATTTTTTTTTCCCCAATCCATCCTGCTAACTGGCAGAACCATTTCCAGGAGAACAAAGCTGTCTGGAATCAGTCTTTTTTTTTTTTTTTTTTTTTTTTGATTGTCATTACTTTCTCCACAGCAAGGAAAGCCCTTGTCCTTGATTATAGCAGAAGCTACCCCCACAGACACGAATTTAGGGACCTCAGGATAATGGCTTCCTGTAGCAGAACAGACACCCTTGACCAAGACCCCACAGAGAGAGGGAGTGCAAAAGGCATCAACAGAAAGAATTCCTCTGAGCCCAACTCAGGAATATTTTCAAAACCTTCCAGAGGCCTCATCAGAATTCAGGGACATTTGATGTAAATTAGCGCCAGCCAGCACCTCCTGTATGTGACTACTAGTGAGTCTCAGAACTCAGCAGCTCAGAGTCCTACCTTCACCATGCTGAGGGCTCGGGCAGTTGCTGCCTGACTCCTTTGCAGGAGGGAGTCCAGAGAGAGTCAGTGAAAGGTACAAAGTTGAGTGTGTAGCTATTTCTCATGATCATCACCGTTTAAACACAGTGAGCCTTAGGCTCACCAGAATCGATTTGTTTTTTTATCTCACATGTTTTAACATTTGAATGCTGGCATAGAACTTTGGTTCCTTTAAATGCCTGTATCCCATTAAACGACAAAGAAACGGAGGCCTAGTGAACCTAAGCAGTTTCCTTCAGGTCACACGGTGCTGAAGTAGGAGAGAGTTAGCCTGGCCAGGACAAGCCACCTCAGACCTTCTTGCCTTGTTGAGTGAGCTCATCTGTCTTTCTCTTGCCTGCCTCATGGAGTAGGCCTCAGACTCCATTGAGAGTGTATGGAGAGACACTGGTGTTAGGTGTGCTGGTGCTTCTGGACTACAGGAACATGGAGAGCAGCGTAGCTGGACAGCCCATCCCACAGAGCAGGTTCTTGCAAGTACATATTGCTTGCTTGCTTGCTTGGTTGACTAATGTTTGACACTATGTTAAGGTTTAGAACCATGGCTGTCTGCCATTGTCCATCTTCATGTCTTTTGCATGCCAATGGCAAAAGCGAATACCCAACTTATAGTCATTACTGTAGGAAACACTGGGCGGGCACAGCACCAGGCACCATGAGATCCATCAGGGCTTGATTCTGTGCCTGGCTTTGGTACCTCTCTACCGCTCTCTTTTTAAGTAGTCTTCAGAGAACTATGGAGCAAAGCGAAGTCACCCATTGGCTGGAGTAGCATGTAACATGTTGCAGCTTGACATGCACCTGCTTCTTACCAGAAAGAAGCTTTATAAACTAAGGAACAACAAATCTGAACTCAAGGAGCAGTGCTTGGTTTGACGAACTAAGTTTTTAAGCTCTTAGTAACGGGAACGAGTGTGCTAGAATCCAGAATTATGACCACTCTAGATAGCACGTGGATTCCTGTGAATGCTAAGCCTGCATACTTGCTAGGATGGAGGCCTCCTGCCTCACACAGGCTCTAGCCTCAGACTGCTACAGCAACAGCTTCTACGAAAGCAGCACCGTGCCTAGTACTGAGAGCCACAGTGAGTGCTGTTGATGACAGCCTGCTGCCACCCTTGCACCTTCACTAACCAAAGAACAGAGTTTGAGAGTTCTAAACAATCACACAACTCCATCTGTATTGGGCCAGATCACAGCTGCTTGGGCAGCCATGATCCTAAAAAGTTCAAGCTTCCTTCCCTCTCCAGCTCCCGATACCCTGTCCGAGACCTCGGGATTCTTTCTCCATAAGGACCAGTCCAGCCCTGTGTCTCTCATCTGGTATTTAGTTGACCCGGCTGAGTTTCAGGGGTCTTATCCAGAAGTAAGGACTTGGTGACTGCCCTTCTGAGTCGCTGTGTCCAGCACACACAGTAAATTGACAAGCAGATGAGTCCGTGCAGGTCCGAATGTGCTCATTCAACAACTATTCCAGAAACAGGAGTACAGGGGAGAGGGAAGAAGGCCTTGGGCCCTCACCACAGCAAGAAAGCAAACATGAAATGCACCACCAGGCCAGTAGGGGGCGATGCAGGAGGAGCGCTAAGCTTTAACAGACAAGGTTTCCATTTCATCCTGCCCTGTTAAAACTCCTCCAGGGCAACAGGTTAGGGAATCTATTGTCTTAGCACAGTGCAGAGAGAAGGGTGTTCATCTGTGTCAGGGTATTAAATGTATAGGCAACAGATTCAGTGAAAGCATGTCACAGAAATATACAGCTAAAGGAGTAGCCACACATGAAACTAGACCACATGTCATAGAGAAGTGCAGGAGAGCTCTACGTAAAATGTTTACAATACTTCTACCAAATACAGCTGTGGAAGCATTTGATACACAGTAGCTCCTTCTCCATGAGATCTGTAGTTGAAGTCAGAGAAAAGCAGAGAGGGAGAAACTTCCAGTCAGCCTCCTGCAGTGGCTGGAGGAAGAGCACCCTGGCTGAGTCCTACAGGCCTGGGAAGTAGTTTCAGCAGCATTGCTTATTCGTTAGTGACTTTACCATTTCCTGGAGCTTGTGTCTTCCTGGGACAACCCTTGAGTGGCTTGGTATAACAACTGACAGGCTTTGCGCTTAAATCACATTAGATTTATATTTAGCTTGGCCTTTATTTGTTGTGGTGGTGGTGGTGGTGGTTGCCTTTATCAAGGTTCCTATATCCCTTTTTATTATTATTTTTATAATTGCTAATGCTTCATTATTTAAAAAAAACTTAGAATTAAATATCATTAAACTTCACTCACCAAAACTAAGGAGACCCAAAGTTTGTACAACTCAGTGATCTTACAATTAAAACAAGAATTCAGGATGGAAGCTGTGACGTGCCTTTTTAAACACCTCACATGAAGCACCTTGGGCTGGCTAAGAGCTTTGTCTTTCACAAGGGTCACTAACTCAGGCTCTCTGGTCAAATCACCTGACCTCTAGAGTTTAGAAAAGGAAGCAGGAAAGCCTAATTGCTCCTCGTGGGGCAGAGGTGGTGGTGTGTGCATACTTAATTGTTGCAGAACCAACCTTAACTCCCTAGAATTACTGCTTTTCTCTTACTGGTGTCAAAACACTAGTAAGAGACAGATCAAAGTCTAGGGCTGTTCTCTGTATGGAAATCAACAAACAGAAAAACCTGTCACATTGACCGCTCCATCCTTCCAGAGTCCTTCTCTGTGTAATTGCATAGCCCCTGACTTTATCTGCTTCTTATTAAGGTAATTAGCATACACTTCTCAGGCCTTCAAGCACCTACTATAAGAAAACCACTGGATCAGCTACCTAAGAGGAGCAGCCACACAAGTTTACGAAATCTATTGTAGGACATGTTGTTATAGTAAATAATAATGGACCGTAATCTTAAAAATTGCTAAGACCTAAGTAGATTTGGAGTGTTCTTACCACAGCGAGTATGCACAGTGATAAATGGTAATTGGCTCAGTGAGCCAATCCCGCAAAGCTACAGAGTGGCTCGATGAACACACACAGCATTGTTGATTCAAAACATAAAAGGAGAACCCTGAGAAAATGATAGAACTTTCATCTGTATTATCAGAGTTATTTAAGTATAACTTCAGTCATCAACTCTTCCCTAAGACACATTAGAGTATGTACACTACAGATCTATAGAGCAAGCCTTTCAAAAACTGCTCAAGGTATTTTTTTTTCCAAGCCATTTTCTGTGAAATTTGAAAGTTGTACTTTTATTTGGTCCCCATGGTAGAAGACCTGGGTTTTCAGATTTATTGAAAATCTGGAAAATCACCCTGCAGACTTGTGCCGTGAATTGTTCGCATGGATGTGCACTGAGTACCCAGACTATGCCAGGCACCAGCACTAGGAGATAGAAAAGCAATGCAGTCTCTCCCGTGGAAGCTTACAGGTGGAGAAGGAAGAAGGGTAGTCAGCGTAGTGCAGAGCGGGGGGTAAGGGGGGGGAAGCCCCTTTCTCTGGAAGCCTTGCTGAAGTCTAGACATTAGCAGCAGTCATTCCAGGAAGAGGGATGTATTAATGAAACATTCTGAATAAGGTTACATATGAATCCCCCTTTTAAAAAAAATGAAGGCAACAAAATATTGAAATTCTCAAAAATTAATAAAATCATTTTTAAGTAGGTAGGAGGTGAAGAGAGATCCCCACTGTGTGTCTGTGTTTCCTGTCCAGAGAAGACTGGTTAGTGAGAGAAGCAAGCTGTTGTCAGGGCTGAGAGCTTGGCCTTGGTTCACTGAATACAGCTTCCCGCCTTCTCTGGCCAACCCTCTAGACTCCTAGATGTAGATTCTGCCTGGTTCGTGGTGACTGGGTGACTCTTGCGTATGATGTCCCTGAAGTCACTTAGACATAGTACCCCTCTGGTTGAGTTGCATCTCTATGAGCATTTTACTTCAGCATTTGGTTATGGACAAAATCAGAGCCTTGTTATGTGACCTTTTGTAAGATGTACTTTACCAGAAAGTCCCTAGATGGCGATGAAGATGAAATTACAAGAGAAACTTACCATTGTCTATTATCTATTATGCGTTTGTTTCCATTTCCTCATACTGAACATTGTTGTTTTCCTCGTGGACCAAATGCAGAAAATGCTGCTCTGGACCAG